>NC_063191.1:22487445-22489945 GCF_017589495.1 Alosa alosa
GTGTGTAAGTGTGTGCGTAGTGCTTGACTGCGTCCTGTCCGTCACAGCTCAGTGAGCACTCAGCAGGCCCCTGAATGACGGAATAGCAATGGGCTGGGGCATCTGGGAAGGAGCGCGGGTCTCCAGGCAGGGTCACCCACCCCACAGCGAGAGTCACCCGGGGGGGCAGCGCACAGGCCAGAGGCTGGGGGGAGGCAGATGGATGGAAGGACAGCTCAGCTAAACCATACCTCTTATCATATCTGCCTTATGCTCCACATTCATCTTATCTGCCATTTACTGTATTTTCAGAGTGAAGTTTGTGAAGCAGCCTGTGGGACACCACACTGTCAGCCCACCCTAGGCAGCAGAACAAAGCTTAGAGAACTCCACTTGCCAGCAGTGATGCAAGAGTCTGTGAGAATCTGCCCATCTGCTACTGGGTTTGTTCAGCGAGAGGGAGAAGAAGGCAAAGGCAGGGAAGTGGAGAGTGGTAGAGACGCAGGATGTGTGAGTGACTCTTTCAGAGAAACAATGGACTCAAACTGTACAGCCATCTGTTGAACTGGCTTCTCTTCTCCAGCTCTGGCTCCCTCATCCACTTCTTCTTCTTCTCCCTCTTCTTCTGTCTATCTCTCTCTGTTTATTGGAGTGTGGGGGGGTGGGTGGGTGGGGGTCAGGGCTTGGAGCGGGAGCTCCAGATTGAGCTGCGTGAGGTGTCCCAGGCCTTTGCCTTGGGGGAAGGGGGACCAGTGATGGTGAGCATACGCCGACACATGACCTTGTCCTGGAGGGTCGCCCTGCTCCTGGCATGGGGCGGAGGGGCACCAGATGGGCCTGCTAATGCGCTTGGCAGCGGCCAGTGAGCAGGGAACGCACACGCCGCTCCTCCAGGTGAGGCCCTCCCACCTGGAGCCCCACAAGCCCCCAGAGGTGGGGGGCACACTTCATTAACAACACCGCAGGGGGGGTGGGGGTGGAAAAGGGTGGAGGGGGTGAGGGTTGGACTGGGCTGAATTGGGGTGGGCTGCCACTAACACCCCCACTACTGACAACCAAGTACATCAGCTGTCCTTCCAGTGCCGAGTGTGAAGGAATGACAGAGGGTCTGTGCCATGTGGCACCTGGAAGCTAAACAGTGGGCTGCCACAGTCCTCTTCAAGGGCTTCCCGTTCCACGCTCGTCTGTTGTGAGTTTGTCAGGAAGTTGGCAAAATACTTCTTTTGTCTCGCTTTTGCAGTCCAGCGATAACTACAAGATACCTTAACTTATTTTTCAGATACTTGCTTTTACTTTTGAATAGCTTTTTTATGGCGCTTATTAAAATCAAACCTCCATTATTCAGTCAAAGCCAGGCATCCCGGCAGAGCCAAAACTGTGTATTGTTGAGAAAAAAGCCTGGACTCATCTGGACCAATCAAAGGACAAATGGAATAGAAATTTCCAGAAGGCTCTTACACACAGAAACAAAACCTTTGTGACATTACATAAAAAGTGAAATCTCAAGTTCATCTGAAGATGGATTAAATTAACATCACTTTGTGCTGTAGAGGCACAGCTGCCATGTCTAAATGAACCATCCACTTATTGACTGCAAAGCATATGGAACCTTGATGAAAATCAGTAAAATAACAATGTTTTGCTTTGCTTTGATTGTCTCTTATTTAGACAGGTATATCCACAGAGAATAAAACACTTCTATTGAAGTAAATCACAACAAAAAACAGCCATAATTTATAAGGAAGCTAAGACAATACTTAAGCATATCAGTCTTTTTTGGATGTTGTTAGAAGACTGAAATGCACTTATACTTTCTGATGTACTGTGTAAAAACAATCAATTCCAATTTGCTATGTTTATTTCTTTAAAAAACACAGAGTAAGCACTAATAAAATAACAGTAAAATAACAATAACAGAAATTGTTGGACAAGATGGGGAAATATATTGCTTTCTACACAGCCTAGAGTCAGAGAAGACCTGTCAGTCACAGTAGGTGCTGTTTATCGCAGCTTAGTCCTTTGCTAGGTTTCTTGATGCTAATTGAACCTAGCTTCCGGCAATTTGCTGCTCAATTTGCCAGGCCTGTGAATGCCTGTTTGAGCTGAGAGCAGTGCCTTGTCAGCTTGTAAACGATCCTCTGGAGTTCAGGCCTTAGCAGAAGGAGAATGCAGACTGGTAGTCTGATAAAAGAACGCTGTCCATTAAACCCTCTTTACATTAGCAGAATAATTAACAGTAATATAAAAATGATCATAACGATCATCCCCATAAGCACTGTCATAATAACACCATTTGGATCGGCCATAATAGAAGCATTATCTTTAACAAGTGATTGATCTGAGCAAACGAGAGAGGACCTAATGATTTACTCTCCACAGAGAGACATCACAAGGAAGATGAAGTTGGCGAGCCAGCTCTTTGAAGACATGGGCACATACATGATGTCCACCACAGGGCACCACAAACATGACCACAAACACATTACACCATCTCACTCCCACTCTCTATACAGCAACTAAC
>NC_063191.1:22494945-22544945 GCF_017589495.1 Alosa alosa
CCCCATCCGCCTCCCGCATGCATTATTCCCTGATTAATCTCTCCATTCAAATTAATTCCACGCCTGATTATTCCATTAATAATCCATAGAGTGAGGGTCTGTCTGCGTTGGGGACAGGGCAGCGATTAACCTGTTTCCCCTTCAGCTGCTTGGAGCTGCTGGACTCCTGCTCTGCACCTCCCTGCCAGGGCTGAAGGACCTCGCAGTCCTGTGGCCGAGCCCTCCACACACACACACACACACGCACACACACAGCTCACTCTATACACACACACACACACACACACACACATGCATACACGCACACACACAGCTCACACTATACACACACACACACACACACACACAGCTCACTCTATACACACACACACACACACACACACACACACACACACACACACACACACACACACACACACACACACACACACACACACACACACAGAAACACACACTCACAGTCCTAGGCATGCTCCACCAGGCTTTTGCTCAGAACTCAGACATGCTGGCGATGAGCTGCAGGTAGACTAGGTGAGATAAAGAGGAAACTCCCTCCTTATTTCTGCTTGTGCTCTTGCCCATAAAGTCTGTGTTGGTTTATTAGAAATTTCAGTTTTTGATGGATTTACAGGACTTATCACCAGGATCAGGCAAACTGATCCACAATGAATACAACAGAGTTACAATATTGCATTGGATAAAGAAGCATATCTATTGATCTGGTAGAACAAGACAGGTTGTGGTGATGTTTTCTCTCTTGCTGTGCAACAAAAGCTCTGAGAGAGAGGGCATGTTCAGAGCAGTTTATGTGTCCAATAAGGCACTTCTAAATAATAAATACTTCTGAACTTTTGTCTTGTAAATAATGCATTGCCACAGCAAATAAGATCTCGGTGGAAAGAATTAATCCTAACTGGTTCACAAACCAAAGAAATACAGCCATTAATGAATGTGCAAAGTGGACTACATATTTTATGTGTCTTGACACAATGATGAAGTATTTGCTTGCTCTCTAACCAAAACAAATTAAAAAAAATGTTTCTGCAGCAAAAAAGATTTCCCGGCCAACTGTTAAGTGCCAACTGTTAAATAAGTACACTTATGAAAAAGTCTTCTCTCAAATACTAATTGACATTTTTTTGTCAGTACGTCAGCTTGAGTATCTGCTTTGTGATTCCAGCCACACATACTAGTGAGATAAATATACAGGCAAAATGATAATCAGCTCTCCAAGATGCTCTGCTAAAATGACCACCTGGGTACTAACATACTCACTACCAAAATCCACATAAGGAACGAGCTCCATTTTCCACTTATTTGTGTGTTGAGATTTATTATCAAATGCATCTTCAGAACATGAGTTCTTGCACTGCCTCTGTTTTGCTTTGCTCTCATCGATTGTTTTTTTTTTTTTTTCAGTGGTCATGTTGTTTACAGCCAGCTTTTTGATCCAAAAGAAGGCATTCTTACGCATTCACACAGTTTGTGCATCAGACTCCAAAATAGCAAGAGAACTATGGCGCGTGGCACTGGCCCGTGGGCTTGAAGGTAAAGCAGACCCCTGGAGACGTGCCATGCATGAGACGGTTTCATTAAATTCGAGGGGAGCCCGACAGATATTCACTTGGCTGCGTTGTGGCTCATAAATGTTTGAGGTGAGGGTTTACTAGAGGCCAGGCCGCTACTCTAATATTGAGAAAGCATCTGTGAGTTTGGAACAAAGCACTGACTGCTGCAATAAACAACCTGCCTGATCAGGAAAGATAAGACGAAACCAAAAAGAGAAAGAGGAGCGGCGCCCGCTTTTTTCAACACTCCTTAAACTCCTCGGCTGAACCTGACCAGTGCGTGACCAAGTTTGGAAGTGATGGCGGAAGATAAAAGATGAATAGTTGAGCAGAAGAGGGAGAGAAATTCACACGGCGAGGGGCTATGAATCAAAAGAACCTGGAAACTGTGAGGGTATGAAACTGTGAGGGTGAAAACAACAATCACTGCAGTCACACACTACAGCTTCTCCTTCCAATGCATAAAAGTACATCAAATCCAGTTGCAAATGATCATGCATTTTTTGGATATTTTGTTATATTCAAGATGGATAACATCAGCATCATTTCTTCAGCAAATGTTCTGATATTATTATATAGGACCAAACGGTGTGGCTTCCTTACCTTGGCGATCTGGACACACCAGTTGAGCAGCAGCTGGGAGCCGATGTTGTCCTTGTGCTCGTGGACGTAGTCCAGCAGGCATCCGTGCGGCATGAGCTGCGTTACCAGCTGGATGGTGGGGCTCAGGCACACGCCCAGCAGACGCACCAGGTGGGGGTGCTCCATACTGGCCATGATCAGAGCCTCCTGGGGGCAGAGGAAGGACAGCAACTAAAGCCCAGGGGACCATTCTACCAATCCAGTGGATCACAGCGGCTCTCTATCAGACAAATGTACGGTGCCCAGATGAAAGATAGGCAGATAGATATGACATGTGGAGAATTGTGTCAGATGTGTTTATATACAGTATATAGGACTACCGGGAGATATGGTCACATCAAGCCATACAGCTGCAAATGCAAACTTACTATGAAACTACTCCTGCGCTGTCATATGCATATAGATATGCACAAGTATACACATACATACTCAAAGACAAGCACAATTCCATTTATAAGGTTGGACAGTTATTGCAGGACTAGTAAAATAAAGGTTAGATTTATCCGCTAGGTTTATAGCCCTGGCAAAATCTATTCCATTGCTACTGGCTGCAGATCTACTCCAGGTTCTTCCCGGCCCTAAATCAGGTCTCATACTAGCAGGGAGTGCCTCTTTTTTGTGTGCTCATGGAATCTAAGTGCCACTGTAAATCTGCATAGTGAGGGACTTCATGTATTTCTCTTGCTTAAAAAAAATCTTCTTCTCATCTAACACACGTGAAAACTACAGGGTTTACTATAGCTCAGTGACACACACAGATGCACATATGTACAGTGCACATAACAAACACACACACACACACACACACACACACACACACACACACACACGCTAACACACAGGGACATAAATATACCATCAATATCCATATTCAGTGGTTGTGTGAGAGTGCCTGTGCCCTGTGATAATGAGGCGGATGTTGAATGTTCCTGTCTATTAGCGTGATGCAATGGCTGGAAAAACCTTCCCTCCCGGGATGCATTTGCATGTATGTAAATAGAGACAAGTGTAGCCAGAATGATGCATGTGTGCATCTGTACATGAGGGAGCAAATGAGAAAAAGGGACCAAATGAGGGACAGGACAAAAGAGAGTGGCAAATATATAACTATGAAATGAAATTGAAAGCAGAGGCCTTAAAAAACTCTTAGTGGGCAGAACTAATAAAGCAGACCTTTGGTCCAATTCTATAAGAATTCTCAGGTCATAGTGATGTGAGTGGTTATGTGGAGGGGGGTACATGCACACAAACACACACACACACACACACACACACACACAAACCCACACACATGGCTCTGACAGTGGCGTAATGAGAATTGGCCCTCTTGCTGGTCTGAAGCAGCTAGAGGAGAGTCCACACCTCTGTAGGGGCTAGCCTCTGTGTGTGTGTGTGTGTGTGTGTGTGTGTGTGTGTGGGGTTAGTAAATGTCTGTGTGTGGCCTGACAGCCCATGCTGCTGCGCTCTGATTGCTGTGTAAATGGAGGAGCCGCATGAGGCCTCCTCTCCTGCCGCCTGTCCAGTGTGAGCAGCAGTGAGGAGGACCAATGGTAGGGCCACACTGGTTGCGACACCCAATTACCATCCCCGGCACCTCCCCCCTCCACCACCTCCACCTCCACAAAGACAACTCAAGGTCTTCCTCCCTCTGTCTCGGTGCCAGCTGACTGGGTGATATGCCACGTTCCATGGCGAGCGGGAGAGCTCATTAGCAAGCACCTCAGCTACTGGTGCACCATGGGAAATCCCTCCACTGCCTCTGGCTTGACCCGAGGGCTGCCAGTCAGACCCACCAAGGAGCAAAACCACATCCACACACATACGGATACTATGTGCTCTAAAGCACATACTGTGTACATGCACAGAAATGCACACAAAGTATGTATATTGTGTATAGACCCTTTCAACAATAAAAACAAAAACAATGCTTGAACGTTCTATTTGGGCCCCAATCTACTTCCTCTGCATTAAGATAACATATGGAATGTTAAAAAGGAAGTCTTGTGGGGCCAACTATGATGCTGATAATGGAACTCTCTTGAAAGGGTCCATACATGCATACATATACATACATACATACATACAAATGCTTGTGTGCATGCATAAATTAGCTACACATAGCTGCACAGCACACACACAGAAACGCATACACATGAGCCTGCTGACATCTGATTTTCATAGAACCAAAATAACACCCATTCTGCTGTGGCAGCTCTTGAGCAGCCCATCCTTTAACAGTCAGATATCCAGGCAGATTGGGAGAAAGGGCTCGGGGAATGGGTTTCTCTGCCATTGCATCATCAAGCAGAGATTCAGCTCATTGCTGTTTTCACATACATTTTTCCCTTTGATGTACAGGGGAAGTGTGCTGGCTCATGGGTGTGGCTGATGGGTGGCATGAAGTGACATGGCATGGGGGACATGGGGGCATGCGGTAAGGGACAGTGCCACTCAGACTGCCGGACTCAAACACTGTGACTCAGCTGAGAGGGTCACTCACGTCCATGAATTCCACGTTGGCTTTGGGTCCGGTGGCCTCATTCAGGATCTTAATGGCCACCGGGATCTTCACCGTCTCTCCCTCTGGCACCCAGATGCCCTGATTGGAGGAAAGAGAGATTTAAAGATAGAATACGTTAAAACAGGGATAGAGAGACAGGGGGTGAAAGAATACATTAAAACAGGGATAGAGACAAGGGGTGAAAGAATGTGTTAATGCTGTACATAGCATCATGTTATGGCAAGAGGATCCTTGCAATGGCACATTATATGCATAGATCATAAAGCTTGTTAATGAATTAATTCAATTTCTTTTAAATACACAGAATACACTACTGGACTGGTGCATCTAACTCTGCCCTGAAGTAGTTAGATGGACATTGCCATGATGAGGAAGGTTTACCTTGTAGACAGTCCCAAAGGCTCCCGAGCCCAGGATCTTGACCCTCTTGAGTTCCGTCTCCTTAAGGATGCGCAGCTGGGCCTGGTTGGGGGCTGTTCCACTTGGGGTCAGCGGCTCCACCAGCTGGACAGGGCGATAAAGCATAGCCACAGCATCACTGAGGGGCTACAGCATAGAATAAACCGTCTATTTCAGTAGATTTAATTACTAACGGACAGAATGGCTCTATTCTAATATCCCCACTGTATTAAGATTTCTCATCTTTGGTGAGATTTGACTGATTCAGTGGAAATGGTCCTTCACTGCGGGATCATTGAAAGGATTTTTGAGATGAGAGGGATGGGATGAATCGAAGCAGGGGAGGGAGAAGAGATGAAAAAAGAAGAGAGGGATAATCAGAGTGAGGCGGACAAAAAGAGGGGAGCAAGGGGAGATTGAGAGATAGGGTAATAAAGGCGTCTGGAGGGGGGAGCGCTCACAGTTTCATTTCCACAAGGGACTACACAGGGAGAGAAGGCGGAGTGAGAGAGAGAGTGAGAGAGAGAGAGAGAGAGAGAGAGAGAGAGAGGGAGAGAGAGGAGAGAGAGAGTAAATCAGTCTTCCCCTCAGCCATTGCTGTGTTCCCTGTCTCATCACCGCCGCCTGATTAAAAAACAATAGCTGTTCTTCATTTAAATGGATTTCTAAATCAAGTGCCCTGGACAGAGGAGCAAAGAGCAGTCACATGAGGAGGAGAGAGAGAAAAAAAAAGGACAGAGGGAGAGATGACGAAAGAGAGAAGTGGAGACACATGATGGAAGAGATAGAGAGAGCAGATGATGGAGAAGAGGAGAGGAGAGGAGAAGAGAGGACAGGACAGGAGAGGACAGGAGGGGAGAGGACAGGAGGGGAGAGGAAAGGAGAGAAGAAGAGAGGAGAGGAGAAGACAGAGTGAGAGGGCAGAGAGGAGAGGGGAGTGGCCAGAGGAAGTGGATCAAGAGTAAGTGCTGATCTGAGGGCTGGCTGGGGGCTGTCCGTGCCCTCAGTGCTGAAACCAGGCAACAGAGCTGTCCGTGGTGCTGAAATTCAGATGGAGCTAGAGGACACAGTCTTTCTGCACACAGTACACATACTTCCAGATTGTGTTACATAGTTTTAAAAGATCAATCTGGGATCAACCAATAGGAAGCCAGTCATTCACTACTTCAAAATAAAGTGAAAGAAGGCAATCCATAGTAACAGTGTGCTTTGCTTTCCCATTGGCACCCATATAAGCCCTGGAAGAAACTCTTTTGGATTTGTTGATCACTTTGTGCCAGTTCTTTTTGACCTGATCTGCAGTGGTGCTTTGCGGCTCTCTGCGATGGGGGCAGAGGTTAGTAGCACACAGCCTGCAGACGTTCACATGCAGAAACAAATATGAAGGGGGCATGTCAGCCCCACAGGCAAGCAGCAGACCCATCCACCCACACACCTCCACCCAGCCGCACACCATCTGCATACAGCCAAGCCGCCAGTCCCGCACGGAATTAGGGGTGAAGACAAGACAACAAAATGGACTTTGTTGCTCTAAATCACAACATCTAATGAGCGTTACCCTCATGTTGGTGTCAGCGGCAGAGAGAGAGAGAAATGAGTGGAGGAGGAGAAAGAAAAAAAGAGAGAGGGAGACAGAGGAAGACAGATGAGTGTGAGAGTAAGTGATGAATAGAGCGATGTAGAGAATGAGGATGAGTGGAGGAAGGTTCTCAAGAGGAGGCTATAATGGGAACAAAGATGGCTGTATCAGTGTTAGGAGAGAGGCGTGTGCGGAGCTGGGGAGCGGGGGGTGGGGGTGGGGGGGGGGTGTGGCGGACGTCTGGGCCGGCGTCTCGGCGATGGCATTAAGAGCTTTAATACGCCATCTCCTGCAGTCCCACTCAGCCTGAGTGGCCTCGCCAGCAACTGCAGCGCCGCGTTCATCATAACTCACACGCGCCCACAGGAGCAATGAGGATGCACGCATGCACAGGCATACACACACACACACGCGCACACACACACACACACACACACACTCAAACACACACTTGTGCCCACACGCACACACACACGCACACACACACACACACACACACACACACACACACACACACACACACGCACATGCTCAAACACACACTTGTGCCCACACGCACACGCACACGCACACACACACACACACACACACACACACACACCACACACACACACACACACACACACACAGCCTTCTTATAGAAGTGATCCCCTTTCTAGCAGCTCTCAATATTTGGAGACAGTACTCAGTCCAGAGTCTGCCAGACAAGCAGAGAAGAGGGCCTGAGTAGGATGGGGCTGATGTGAGGCCATCCATAAGAATCAGACACAGACAGAGAAAGGGAAAGACAGAGAGGGTTGATGGCACACTTGTTAGGATACGGGAAAATAATCTACAGTAAGGCTCGCTGGTAGCACAGGGGTCCTGACAATGAATGGAAATGGATGCCCAGGCTGGACAGCCTTCCAGTCTCCTCCAGAGGATGGATGACTGGAATGGGCTGGTGCGGGGACAAGAAGACATCGTCCCTGACAGCCGTCCCTGCTGTGCGCTGCAGAAGGCTGAGCGCCGTCACCGAGACAGACAGCCAGAAAGAATGGCAGCGCATCTATTTTCAGAATGGACAGCCGGGCTTCCGCTTTGATTGAGTATTACCAGCGAATGGCAGCTTCGCTTCAGGACCACAACTGCTGAAAGTGCTGACTAGGACTTGCTGAGTTCACATCGGGACAGGAAGCCATCTCTCTCTCTCTCTGTCTCTCTCTGACTCTCTCTGTCTCTTTCTCTCCCCCACACACACACACACACACACACACACACACACACACACACACTGCACAATGTACATATCTTTTTTGTCACTTTTTGTGTGAGACTTATTTGATTGACAGGTCCATCAGTGGATGTCTTACCTCGGTCTCCAGGAAACGGCGAAGGGCTCGCTTCTTCTTGATGTTCTTGCGGCGCAGGGACACGGCCACACTCAGACCCACAATTACCACTACAAACAGACCACCAATCACCCCAGCCGCAATCAGAGGAGTCCTACAGACACAGAGAAGGAAACACTGTTAATAATGCTGCAATGCTCCAGAAACAACAACGTTCAAATGGAAATGAGACCTTTCCTATTCATGGCTATGGGGAAGTTTTTAATATGGTAGAACCAGACATACCCGCACATGAATAAATTGTAGCTGGAAAAGGAGCTCTGTTGGTGTAAATGAGGAATAAAGGGAGCGAGAGCGAGACACAGAGAGACAGAGAGAGAGAGAGAGAGAGAGAGAGAGAGAGAGAGAGAGAGAGAGGGAGAGAGAGAGAGAGGGAGAACAGAGATGTCTAAGACATCACATGTGGTGATACATCTTGATCTGGAGTTGTCTCTCAGAATGAAACGGCATCAGGGCACTGATTTGGGACTTGTGCTCGGGGCAGCCAGACTGTGTGAATCAGTGGCGCTACATTTCCTCTCCTTTTAATAACGCAGCTAATTTGCTGCTGCAGAGCGGGCTGATCGGGGGCCAGGCAGCACCGCGGCGCTCCAAATCAGCCACGCCTGCCTGCACTCCGGGCCCCACGATCCATCACGGAGAGGAGAGAGAGAGAGGTAGGGAGAGAGAGAGAAAGAGAGAGAAAGAGAGGGAGAGAGATAGAGAGAGAAAGAGAGAGAGGGAGAGATAGAGAGAGAGAGAGACAGAGAGAAAGGGCAGAGGAGGGAGCCAACCCCATTAAATGCCATCACACTCAAGTCACTTCATCTGGGAGTGCGTGAGGAAGGGGGGGACTGGGCCTCGCTTCTCCTTCCTGCCGTGGAGCTGTGCAGAGCCCAAAACGCTGGTGTCTAAAATAAGCCATTGTCTGTGTGGAGATGCTTTTTCTTCTCCTGCACTTGGGCACCAAAGTCCTGCAAAGTTTGGGAACACTGAGATAATGGAAAGTCTGCAAGCCTCCCATAGCACCTCCCACACGGACAATATATCCTGTAAATTGGTAAAAGCACTGGACTTTGCAAATGTGATTCACGGCGGCCATTGTTGCGGGCGGAGGTATGTGTGGGGAATGAATTATTTAGAACACAGATACAGAACCAGACTATGCCTTTAGAGTGAGGAACCTAGTGGAAGATTCCGTCGCAAACTCCACATATCTGCCACCAGACACTAAGACGAGTCGGCAACAAAATGCATAATAGAAAGTGGAGCAGCACTCTCCCGCCCCCAGCAAACTCTGCATAAAAAATGTGTCTTAGGTGCTTTCATATGGTATGCCCTCCGTGGCCCTTTAGTATGGGAATGTAGTATAGAGGTGTTCACATGGCTGCTGGTTATATAAAGCCTTTTGCGTTTGCAGAGCCACCTGAGGAACCAGAGGTACAGTAGTGTGGTCTGCCAAGAGAAGCCGTCTGTGGGTAATGACTTTTTATGACCTTTTTAACCGCAGTCTGTAAGATGAAGTGGCTCCACATCCACTGTACATTATGAACCAACCAGTAAACAGAGC
This sequence comes from Alosa alosa, assembly GCF_017589495.1. Taxonomy (NCBI): domain Eukaryota; kingdom Metazoa; phylum Chordata; class Actinopteri; order Clupeiformes; family Clupeidae; genus Alosa; species Alosa alosa. The sequence goes on from NC_063191.1 coordinate 22,504,595, forward strand.
GATGTGCATTTGTATGAAACATTTAAATGTTCAATCTTTCCTATCTATGCGTCCTTGCATACTGTGTGAGTGTATTTGCGAGAGTGTATCTAGTATGCATATGAGTTGGATGCATTCATTATGGAATAGAAAAAATGATCGGTTGCTTGCTTTCGAACATAAAAATAAATCATTGAGAAGTGCTCTGTTTATGTGCATCAATATGTGTGAGTGGGTGAAAATGAGTGTGTGTGTGGGTGTGTGTATTATGTATAGTGTATTTGTGGGTTGAGTTGTAACACCCAGACATATACAAAAACATCCATACTTTATTGGCTGGGTGGTGAAAAGGGCAGTAATACATGCACAGCATGCCAAGCTCCCATACATCCAAACACTGGACATAAAACATAAACGCAAAACAATGTAGCGCAAATGTCACGGGAGGCACTCAGAATTACTGGCAACTGGCCCAGCACTGTTTGTGCTCAACTCCTCTGGTGTGTTTCATCAAACCACCCAGCATCAGAGAGCTTGAGAGGGCGGTGACCTTTGACCTTTGACCTTTCTGTCTGTTCTCTGCAGTGTATCAGCAGCACGGCTCGTCCAGCCGGTCCACCTCAAGAGGCCCATCTCCACTCCTGCCCCCTCCCTCAGCTCAGTGGAGAGGAAACAAGAGCACGGGAGAGGAGGTGGGGCATCACTCTGGAAGACTGGAAACCCCCACAGGAGGCTGGTGTGTGTGTGTGTGTGTGTGTGTGTGTGTGTGTGTGTGTGTGTGTGTGTGTGTGTGTGTGTGTGTGTGCCTTCTAGCATGCACCTCCATGAACAGATACAGTATGACTTGTCACATAACATACATAGTCTCTTTTTCACACAATCTCTCTCTGTCTCCCTCGCTCTTTCTCACACACACACACATACACATACACACAGAGACAGAGAGAGAGAGAGACACACACTGTGTATTCCAGACAGGTTCATTATATATCACCTACAGACCTAGTTGTGGGATGACCATGAAATTGGTATATTGGCAGGAAAAGGAATAACCCATCAACAAATGTGTTTGAAGTTTTACAACTACATCACTGAACTAAAGTAATTCATTCATTAGTTCTCCCTTGACAACCTAGACACAATGAGTGTGTCTAACTTTGTCATCATATCTTCCGCAAAGTCACATGAGGGCCACTGCCATGGTATTTATCATGAACTTTAGACTCAGTGATATGATGAATGAAAATGACATGTAATAATGTCCTTATGAATTGAACCATATTTTTTTGCCAATTGGTTCGTTCTGAACAGAAACAGTATTTTAATGTTTCCGGTTTTGGTTCCCACCCTAAAATTGAAATTGATGTTTCCGAACTGGTTAGAACAAAAAAATATTGTTCCTGAACCGGTTAATAACGTTCTATGTCAGCTGAAAAAAAATATGTATGCTTTCAAACTGGCTATTAATAGTCACAATATTGTCTTTTCTCTATCCTTCAGCAAACATAATAAAACACTAGGCCTCTGCTTTATACAAGCTGCACCAGTGTCTTCCTGTAGCCTTTAGCCTGAATAATTTCCTGGTCAAACAAAAAATGCTGGCATATACAGTATATTTTTGGTGGGTACTGTTAATGGATTCTTGGATGACTTCCCGATGTCTAAATGCCAAAATGAGGACTATTACGTTTTTCCCAAATAAATTAAAGCTGTAGCCTTAAGGTTAATGCTAGTTTTTTCCAACAATGTTCGTCACGGCGTAGTAAAAAGAGAAAACAGGTGAAATGAAATCATTAAGATTTGGAGACTTAATAGGCCTTTTGATTGCCTGCTAGTGGCAAGCTCTGTCTGTCTGCACTCTCCATGCATCCATTGAATGACAGGAGGTGACCCTCACCATTTCATTGAAGACACAAACCTTACCAGGAACACAAAAAGAACCGGTATTAACCGGTTACCACTATTTAAAAAAAAAAACGTTTCTGTTCCGGAACATAAAAAATCATAAAGTTTCTGGTTTCGTTTTTGATCCATGATTTTGTTCAAAGCCTTGGTGTGGTCCAACCTCAGTCCCACATAACTGTCTGTAGTCAATAGGAGCCAGCTCTACAGAATGGCACAAGTGGCAGGTCACATTTTGCTCCAACAGAAAAATGTACCCGGCCAACAGGGGTCCTTTTGATGTGAATGCTACCAACTGCTCTTCACTTGACTTGCTGACCCAGGTGTGGCGGAGGTCAGTGTGGCTGCAGACCAGAGAGGCCGAGGCAGAGCAGGACTCCCACAGCACAGCAACACACCCAGGGGCACGGGCATCAAAGAATCAATCCACACTTCCACTGAGCCAATCCACACATTCACTCAGCCATCTCCATCCTCTGCATCAGCAGCACTGGATTTGAAGTGGGGAAACAGTTTTGTAAAAAAGACCAGTGTCTTTCTATCATCTGTTATTTTCATATTGATGCAGCTGGTTCCTCTTGTCTGACTTGGTCAAGTATATAGAAATATAGGCTACCTATTTGTTCTCTTGTATGCTTTGAATACCCATAAACATATTTTTAATGTGTAGGTAGAGCACAATGTTTTTAATGGTAACAGACCATTTTCTATACTAAATAAAGGTGTTTAAATTTCACTGCTAAAGTGTAATTTATGATTACACAGCGAAGACATGTAAATGTCGACTCAAACCTAACGGGAAAACTAAATGCCATAGATGTTGTTTGTGACATATTGAGTCTAGTTCTGTCCAGCGCGCTCTAAGTGTCTCTGGGACTGTGTGTCAGTGTGCCCTCCTGCTTGTTCTTTCCTGTCACTGAGCACAGAGTGGCCCATTTGATCTGATGTCATCTGATAGAGACGTTTGTTACAGGCCCAGTTATCGGCATGAGAGTGGCTGTGCGAGGCACCTGGATCATCATCTAGGCCTGTCACTTTCATCTGTGGAGAGGGGCTTTTCCCTTGTGCTGTGTTCATTCTCATCGCCGCCCGTCTTATCTCTGCCGTCCATCTGTTACTGGGCCCAGACACACTAAAGTCCAGCACTGATCAATGGAGAGACTTTTTTTCTGCAGCGCCTTTACAGGAAACTATAAATAAGGCACTATTACTGCCCACAGCCCTTTCCTTAGGCAGCATGTGGCATTATGTCTGCTGGAGCCTGGTGTGTTTCTGCTGTTGGTGTAGTTAAGGGGGTGGGTGAGAGCACATCAAACCACTCCGTTATAGTGAGAGCAGTCTGACCCTGACTCAACCCAGTGACCGGCAGCGAGCCAAATGGGCCATATTATGGACTACACACGTGCATCTGCTCATGTTTACCTGTTAACAAGGGTGGGAAATGACATGCATGTACAGTATGTACGTAAGCATGGCATCTGCTGGACTGAGGTCAACATGAACAGTCAGCTGGATTCAAACACTACGCTATGTCTACAGAGGAGAGGAAGGAGAGGAGAGGGGACTCATAAAAACATGACTAACTATTCTGCATTTGCTGACCTGACCCTGCCCACACACCACTCAACAGAGGTCCTGTTTGGTCCTGCAAAGGTGAGACCTGCTCTCTGTAATCATGTTGACTTTTCAGTGGCAGTGTTTTGTATATTTCCATATGTTTTCATCTCCTTCTGCTCATATTAGATGCTGTTATTCAGGGCCAGTGTCCCGCTGCCACATGCATGTTTCAATATGTTCTCTCATCATCATCATTGTCCTTCCTCCACCCAGTCCAATCCATACAGCTAATACAAGGGAGGATTCAAAATTGCAAATCCATTTCCTCAGGGCAGTTAGTGACATTTTGTTCCTATCCCCCTCGGAGAACAAAGGCAAAATACTATCAATTTATCAAGAGGAGCGCACACGACACAACGCACACACACACACACAAATGCACACTGCACACACATACAGACACGCATGCGTGTGTACACACACACACACACACACACACACACACACACACACAGGCCTAACAGCTAGCCATTAATCACATAAGACTGGGCCCTCTTGCCTTCTGTCTCATCCTCTCTCTTTCTTTTTCTCTCTCTGTCTTCCTCTCCCTGCTATCTTTTACCCCATCTTCTCTCTCGCTCTCTCTCTCTCTCTCTGCAGCCCTTTCTCCCGCCAGGCCTTTTCCTGCTCTATGGGCTCAAAAACAGCCATGGCTCAAAATGATGGGCTGTGTTCCTCATGATCAGGTCTTCATTATGGCACAAGCTGCTTGGAGCTACACTGCCCCCCTCCCCCCTCCTCCTCCTCCCTCCCCCCCTCCTCCCCACTGAGAATACAAGGGCCTGAGTGGAGCTGCTGGAGCAGCAGTCCACTATATGAGAGAGAGAGAGAGAGGGAGAGAGAAAGAGAGAGAGAGAGAAAGAGGAAGAGAGAGAGAGAGAGAGAGATCTGCAGCTGTGATCATGACTGCAATGGAGTGCTCTTTGGTTCGATGCAATCGCATTTGATATAATATTTGCTTTGATGTGCACAATAATTGCTCAAATTTGGACTCGTTAATTGTTGCCAGTTCAGAGCAAGAGAGAGAGAGAGAGAGAGAGAGAGAGAGAGAGAGAGAGAGAGAGAGAGAGAGAGAGAGAGAGAGAGAGAGAGAGAGAGTGCATGCTTGCGTCACTAGCATGGTGAGATAGAGCAAAGAGAGAGATGGAAGTGAGACAGAATGAGGAAAAGGAAACTGAGCGCTGTGCTGGTGGAGAGTCTCGTCTCGGCGCACGGGCATTGTGTGAGTCATAACCTTGTAGCCAGGAGCCGTGAAGAGGAACAGAGTGGCCTGCAGCAAAAGCAGCTCTAAACCCACTGACTCCCCACTGCTGACCATGTGCCCAGACTCCATCGAGCCGCAAACCAGACTGGCCTAAAGAATGGACACCAACAACACAAAACCGGCACTCCAAACTAAATAACGCAGGTGTGTGTGTGTGTGTATGTGTATGTGCATTGAGAACACAGCTTGAAGGACAGTGGGAAAAGTGAGAATAGGAGGTTGAGGGGGATGGGGCTGCTTCAATCGATAGCAGGTTTCTTGTAAAACAGTTCAGTTTGAGTGTCACACATTACCTGTCCATGATGCCAATGCAGTCTTGTAGTCGGGGTCCAAGACACCTTGAAGGAAAGACAGACACTATTAAAAACAGCACATAATGTATTAGCACCTAATCCTTTACATAATGATTTAATTTTACAACTTTGTATGTTTATTAAAATGAAGCTCCTCTACTAACTAAGGGTTAGAGTTAGGGACTAAGGGTTTCATCAACTAGTGAGCAAGTCGACTAGTGGACTGTTAAAATCCCTAGCTGGTGCTTTAGAAAGCTGTCATCTAGTTGTGTACAACATGGCTAAAGGCTAAATGAGCTATGCATTCCTATGTAATGAAGTACTTCACCAAAAGTGAGACCTGTTCCACAATGACATGTAAGTTGTGTAGCAGTACTTAAGTACAACTAGATTACAGTCTGCTATAGATACTCATCTAAAGATGAAACACACGCTGCCAGCAGCTGCTACTAGCAATAATGTTAGCACCACAATTGTACATAACGACTAGTCAACAACTAATTAACCAATATGAACTGTTAGTCGACAAGTAAAAATCAGTCGTCGTGAAACTCCTAATGCAGACACTGTAGACGCCAAAACTGCTACTGTGCAGAATAGGCAGTTCAGTGGAGCACTTCTGGAAACTTCACCTCACAGGAGCTCTCTGCGCAGACGGGGTCCCTATTAGGTATGGCACTCATTAAAGCAGCCGGCTGTCTCTGAGGGGATTCTGGGATGGCTGGAGCCAGAAGCCATCTCCTCTACGCTTTATCCTCACACATCCCTGCCTCACAGAGAGACAGTCAGAGAGAAACAGACAGAGCTTCCTTTCTCATTTTATTTCTTAGCCACTCGCGGTCGCATGAGTTTTTTTCCATGTGGATTGTTATGTTCTGTAAATGAGTTCTGATGTTCCTCAGGTCTCTGCGTGTCTCTCGTTTGCCGTCTGTATTATGTTCTAGACACTCTTGGCTGTCTGCTTCACCACTGGGATGAGTGTTGCCAACATCTGCGGTTTTGCCAGCGCCAGAGACTCGTTCCATGAACGAGAACAAGACTTTGAAATGAGGCACTATTTAACCCCTATGCCAGTAGGCTATGCCTGTAAGAGTTACATCAGCCACTGGAGCATGTTCCAAATTCATCCCATGGCAGGCTTCAGTCTCCTCCTCCTCCCTCCATTCCTGCACCGTTATGTAATGGATTCCCTCTCCCACTGATCAAAGTCCACCGTGAGCCTGACAAGCAGATCGAGACAGTCCTACACCTCCCACTTCTCCTGCAGCCAGGCCATCGGTTAGTCTCATAGACTACTAACCTACATAAGCCTGTCTCATTGACTACTAATCTACATAATCCCCCAAGGGCCCATAACTAACTGTGCAATGTTACATAGTGCTTTTAGATTGTGGTTGGAACACTGCACAGTAATATCTAAATCTTTCATAAATCCAAAACAGCTAGATGCAATATAAAATGTCTTAATACTTTTTGAGCGATGAGCGACTCCCACTACTGAACATGATCCAATGCAATCGTGATCATGCGCATAAGCAGCACGTGCACGACACGCTCTCTCACTCACCCCTGAGTGCAGTTGGCGTGGCAGGGGTGGCACTCGTTGTTGGCCTCGGCGTATTTGAAGATGAAGCTGTTGGCTCCCTGCACTCCATCAGGGCATTTCTCCACACAGTTGGGGCCGTCTTTGAAGTGTCGGCATTTCACACAGTGATCAGGTCCCTGGGAGAGAGAGGGGGAGAGAGAGAGAGAGGAAGCAGAAGGAGAGAAGAGGATCAGAGAGAAAAGAGGTGTAGTGAGAGAGGGGGAAAGAAAGAGAGAGAGAGAGAAAGAAAGGGAAACAAAAGAAACAGAGAATGGAGAGATAAAAGAAGAGAGAGAGAGAGAGGCACACATAAAACACTTGCAACCAGGGCCAGGGATAATAACCATCTCTCACAGCACACACAATGACCATAACAATCAGCAGAGTGGGGATTTATGGCAGTAATATGGCCAGCCGAGGCTGGAGCGGGGGGGGTGGGAGGCACACAGCGCTGGCCTGGATATCAATAAGAAGCGCTCCCTCTCCGGACACCTCATCAACCGACCTGACAAACAGCAGCTCACACTATATAAGCTACACACATCTGCTCAATTATGGGGGAGGGAGGACACAGCAAAACAAATGCCACTGTCAAAGGACATTGGGTTGTACATTTGATGATAGCAGAGTTGATTATGTAAGTGTCTCTCTAGGGCCTATATATGCATTAATATGGACACTGTGTCTGGTCTTAACATGGTGAATACCTGTCAGTTTCAAGACTTGGGGGTTGCAATAAAACCGTAATGGGATTTCAACGCACAGAAAAGGAGTTTATTGCCCCATCCTCTGATGTCCCAGGGGCAATTGTCAAAGAAGAGGAGTAAACACATGAATGGACCGCTTCATCATCTTCCTGTATGTTTATATTATCTATGCCAATTTTACAAACATCAATTCACAGAAATGTTTTTAATATATTTATAGCGAACCTCACCAAACGAAATCCAGTTTCCTCTTAATACTAGACTGTACAAATGCGGCTGTCATATGTGGGCTGATGTAAAATTGGACAGCTGAGTCCAAGGTCTGGCACAGCCAGTTGTAACACTCGCTCAGTAAGGGCCATGTGAGGAGCAGCTCACACAACAGAGAGAGGGCATTCTGAATGCAAACGGGACTTCACAAAGGCTCTGGACTGAGGAAAATGTATTGATATTGCCATTCCACTGCAAGGCCATAGACTTCAACTACTACAATTACTTTGCGGGGCTGGAACCATTTTTTCTACACATAGAATGATTTTTATTTGGAATAGTGCAAGGTCTTTGGTTGGGTTTATGAGACATTTATTGTCTCTCCTTTTTAATAATCCTTAGGGCTCGGGAAAGGACAACAAATGGAACAGAGTATGCACTCAGATTCTCCATCTCTCCTTCTTTTTTATTTTGTGTTCTTTCTTTCTCACTCTCTCTCCCTCCCTCTTTCCTTCTTTCACTCTCTGTCAATCTCAGGGTTGAGCAAAACACAGAAAACAAAAAACTCTCCAGTCAGAATGACTGGCGTTAAGATGCTTAACAAACCCTTGCATGTCTGGCAACAGGGATGAGTCGCTAAACTGCTACCTGTGCCATTTCCTGTCCACATTGGTGGCACGGCCCGTTAATCAATTAGCGCTCTCAGCGAAGGTCCATCTGGACTGAAGGGGGGGGGGGGACCCATATCCGGACAGCATTTGGGCGGGGCTGGACACAAGACCAGAGGATGGCGTTGCCATTCTCCAAGCGCGGCGTACCTCAACTCGCCACCATGCGCTCATCCCCTCTCAGGCTTCCTCCCACCAGAGAGAGTAATCAATCTGGGCCAAATTGATCCTCCCCTCCAAACACCTGGTGCAGAGAGAGCCTGGGCCCCGTTCAAGGCTCTAACCCGCCATATTTCAGCCCCCCCCCTTCATTCCATCACTCATTTCATCATCTGTCTGCTTGGCAAGCAGCAGTTTAAGAGGGCTTAATTGCTTTACAAGAGTATTTGTAATTGGAAACTGATATGCGTTGTCTTAACAGCGTTTTGAACAAATCACGGGATAAGTTTGTGGAGCAGCTCAGTTCCCGTCACTCGAGTGCCTGCAAAGGATTTTCTTCGGTGCTTCTCAGAACTCCAAGTTTGGGCAGCTGTAACAATATGCCTGTCTGTATGCTCTGGCTGTAGCTGAGGTTAAGTTGATACATCAAACACTTCCAGTGCGGGGACCTGCCTCAACCCATCAGGCAGCGGTTAGCGGAGCAATGAGCTAACAAGAGTCTGGCTCACCTATGCGCCTCTGCACTCAACACTGGCCTGCAGCTCGGCTGGGCTCAGCTCCTGGACGCCGCGAGCCAAGCCAAGAACATCACCCGTCTCTCCAACTAATCAAGCCCAACACAAACGAACACATTCCCTGGCCCTCGGCCATGCCTCCTGGGCTGTTTACATTGCCTGGTCCGAGGGGCTGAGTTTATGCAGCCCTGCGCCGGATCCAGCGATAATTACTGCAGAATAATATCTGTCTGTCTACACTTTCAGGCGAGTCTGGGTATCCAAAGTTTATGTTGTACACCGATGCAAAAATGCAAATACATTAACTGCACATGAGAGTGGAGACTGAAAGAATGTGTTTAATGACAGAGGTTCATACATAGTTCATGTATGCCATCTCTATGGATGTGTGGTAACATGATACATGAAGCCAAATGTACAGGTGAAGATGGAGTGAGAGATATTGGCCAGTCTTTCCCTTTAGGTCTGACTGAGAACTGGAAACAGTACTCTTGAACTGTTAACATGAGATAGAGAAAACCCCCATACTGTACGCACACATGCCATTCACACACAGGGCTGTGCATCAGGACACACATGCACATACTGTACACACAATAGAGTTGCATTGAATACAAACATGTGCATGTACACTAGGCCATGCTAGAACACACACAACCCCCCTGCATTAGAATCAGCCCTGTGGACCAGCCCTCTGAGTCAGCGTTACGGACATTGGCAAATAGCAGCTCTCCGACAGTCTGTGTCCACAGGTCGTTCAATCGGCGATCTCTTTGTAAACTGGCCACAGAATTAGCCGACCTAATCTACTCTTCCTGTACATTAACATGAAGCAAAATCAATTGTGCAACAAAAGGTCCACGCTACCAGAGGATACAATTAATCTTGGTGTCTGGCCAATCGAAGATCTTGTCCACATCGAGGTGCATGCTCTGCCAAGAGGCTCACACAAAAACACTTTTGTTGTGTATTTTCTGTGTGCACCAATAGAGCACTGGAAAACAGGCTCTGATGAGGCAACATAAATTAAAAATAGATAACCACACTAATGTTACATAATCACATTACGACAAATAAATAGCACATACCGTAAGTGACAGTGAAGGAGATATAGATGGATAAGCAGTATTGCTGGCCTGGGCCTAGCGCAGGGGATCCCAACCTTTTTTGGCAGGTGACCCTGTTTTGATGTCACAAAATGCTGACGACCCACAATCATTCAATCACAAGATGTTGTGAGAGAGAGCGCATCTCATCTCTGCTGTAACATCCAGTTGAGAGCGTGATTTTTCCCCAAATGTCCTATAGCAAGCTAATTTGTTTGTTTGACTAACTCGCCTGGTTGTTTTGCTACTTTGTTTGCAACTTTGATAAAGCAGCGTTATTACCCATGATAATCTCATGTGGAATGTCTAAGATTATTTTTACATAGCTAGATTGTAATGAAGGATCTGATTAGTTACTTAACTTAGATGTTATGGGGCTATTCTTTTTTTTAAATTTAATGTATATATGTATTTTTATGTACAGTAATGTACTGGTCAATTCAATTGACTCAATTGTAAGATACCGAGTATCTCAGCCGACTCCATTTGAATGTCAGGCGACCCCAAGATTAGGAAATGATGGCCTAGCGGCTCTGCAGTGAGTCAGTGTTAACAAAGACAGAACACATGGTTCCAGGTCCAGCCAGGGAATGTGTGCACTCACCGGTCCAGTGCAGGTCAGAGACTCATCCTCGGACATCTCACACTGAGGGTCACACTCCAAACACACCGAGCCATTAGCAAACTCACGCACATCCCTGTTAGAGAGAGATGGACACAGTGAGGAAAGAGAAAGTGAGGCATATAGATGGTTTTCTGAAGGCTTACATTTTACATCTGAATCTATGTGCTGTGTACGTTTGTAAAAAAGGGTGCATGCAGCAGACTGGTGGATACAATGGATTGCTTTCATAGTACATAAAGACATTTGTACAACAAATCAATACCACTCCAAGACAACCTACAGTGTAGAAGGCAAGGCAGTGCTAAATGTGAGCACAGAAAAAAGCTTGTTTGTGTGTCTGTATGGATTACTGAGGCCAGAGGACGTATGTATTTCTTTCTCATCATTGACATATCATATAATGCCTTGTGCAGCAGATGTGGCCAGATGATTCATTCTGTTGGTTTTGTGTGTATGCCTCCCAAGCTGTTAGAGGCTCAGATGTGAGCCAAAGCTTAGAATTCCCAATCAGCATTAGGTCTGACTCTTAAAAAGATAATGGAACTTTAAAAGTACATATAGAGATACCAAGATACAAAGTATCTCTATGGATCCATTTATCCGCACACACACACACACACACACACACACACACACACACACACACACACACACACACACACACACACACACACACACACACACACACATTGGTTCAACAGCCATAGCTGTGTATAAATTCCGTGACTGAGCTGTAGCAGGCCCACTGGGGACCAGACGGAAACATTCCCTCCTTCTGCGTTCCTCTTCCAGTGGCCGCAGGGTCCTAAAGAAGTCCTCCACGGGCCCCTGACAGCACACGGCAGACACAATTAAGATGGACCAGGAGTGAAACCGGCTGCCCTTCACAGGTGATCAGCCTGCCTATTTATCAGCCAAATCCGTGGGGAAGACACACACAACAACTAAGCTTGAAGAAATCCACTGCCACAGAGATCCCAGCTAAGCCATCCAGCAGAGGGGATTATCAAACCGGGCACATTCGTTTGTAGTGGTGCGTGGCGTTAGATACTGATGCTGGTCCGACCCATGAGGATCCCACCGCCAGGTTTAGGGGAGGAATCTATACGAGCTCTGCAGAGGAGATTAGGCCTGGGCCATATGAAGAGAGCCGGCACCCCCTCACCCCCCAATAAAAGAGGGAGCTGACTCAAATGGAGAGAAAAATTAAATTAGAATTAATTATGCTTTATCTGGACGGCACAATGCATGCTGGGTGGCCCGGGGGGATGCCTTTGTGGGGCTATGTTATCGTTTAAAGGGTTTATTCAATCCGGGCATGTAGGCTTAGACTTCAGACAGCCTGTAGGGGATTGCTGCCTAATATCTCAGCTGGGCTTTGTTTTAGCTGCACTTCAACTGGGCTCACAAGAGGAAAAATACTGAAATAAATCAAATTCAAAATATTCAAAACATTATACCTTACTGTATCACTAAGACTAGTCCCTTGAGTAGATGACTCCCTATTTAATTCTTATGACCACACCTGACTCATTGTAAATGCCTTACCAGAGAGCTCAAACTGATCCCATGTCCCTAAGGGATCTCCTCCTGTGACCTTTCTAGCTGAACAGTTTCCTTTCTAAAGGGCTTTCAACTCCAGCTCTGTGTTCTTCAGCCCCTTCCATATATGTATGAATGAGTGCACTGTGTAGTCAGCAGGTTAGCATGCCTTTCAGTCACAGTGAGGGTAACACTACATAGCTCCCAGTGAACACACATACATATACACACACACACACATGCACACACACACACACACACACACACACACACACACACACACACACACACACACACACACACACACACACTCTGGCTTAAAGTCACTGGGGGGTGAGGGGGGTGAGGGGGTGGGTGACTGGGCAGAACGCCCTTGGTGCCATGCTCTGTCACGGACAGCGACGCGGGGAGACTGGCCAGCGCCATACCTCTCCAGGCCCACCTCCCGCTTCTCCACTAGGAAGGACTGGCCCAGCCGCTTGGGCGCGGAGCCTGAGACTCTGCAAGGGAACACAGCCACACAGGGGGACTTTGGGGACATCAGAATGAACACAGCAACAGCTTGAGGGGAATCCTGGAATAATCTGTAGTAATCTTGATTACTGTTATTAGTCTTAAATATTTATGAATAGAGAGAAGTCTTTCTTCTCTCCAGGTGATCCTCATGTTTAATAATATTAAAAGAACTGTCTCTTAGTAATCCAGTGAATAACTTCCGTTAGAAGTTTTGCACTCGATTTGATATGAGAGAACTGTATGACTGTGTTGAAGGACTCATTACTGTAGGTTGTCTATAACAACAATCTGAAAGCTGAAATACATCTGAAACATTCATTACAAATTCCTCAAAGCTCCACACCGGCTTCATCAATATCGCCTGAAAATAAACAAGGACAAACAACACAACAGCATAGTTAATGGACTTGTACACAGACACACACACACACACACACACACACACACACACACACACACACACACACACACACACACACACACACATACAACTCTTTCTATGCTCACATTTAGCACTGCCTTGGCTTCTACACTGCAGTTGTTCTTCAAAGCTGTGTTTCTGTGCACACTGCTTGTGAGAGCATCACCACACCTGGCTTCAGAGGCCAGTGCTAAATGAAATGTGAATGAAGGGTGGAGGTCGCCTCTGAATCTGAATCAACCTTACACATTAAATTCCTCAATGCAGCCACACACACACAAAATTCCACAGCTGAGACAAAAAAAAAAAAACCCACAAAAACAACATACCCCTGATGTCTCCCCATGAACTTTATTATTTGATGAAGTGAGGTACATTTCAGACCTGTATAGCTCAAACTAAATCACACTGAAGCTAACCCAGAAAACATATGACTTTGAACTTTTCTGTCCGTCTTTTTTTCTGGCTCTTGGAAGCCAAAGTTTGTGTTTGTCTTGCTCAGCTCTGATTTTATAAACAACTGTATGAAACACACAACCCTCCAGATAGAACACACATTCAAAAAGGTTCATGTACGTCACATGTTCTGTATTTTTAAGGCATACAAGGCAAACCTACACACAAAAAACACAAAACATATTTTTCCAAAATCTAGTTGTTGTTGTTATGTAGTGTATAAATATGGCAGTGGAGATGAGCTCACCCGCCGTAGAGGTTGCAGGACTCCACACAGGTGTGTCCTCTGCTGAAGTAGCGGCAGGACAGACACTGGTTGGGCCCCGGGCCCCAGCACCCAGCATCTGAGCACAGCGGGTCACACACCATGCGCCTATTGGCTGCGAAGGAAACACACAGGAGTTGGGCAACTTTCAGATCAGTCTAATAATGTACTTATGTCTATGTAATAACATGTGTTATGTCTATGTAATAACAAGTGCAACATTACTAGCCCTGGTTTTTGTTACACTTACAATAACATGTTGAGCTATCTGCTTGTCATCACATTAGACTAGTATAATTAGTTGTGGTGTAAATTGCATGTATTTTTCTACTGCATACTGCAACATCAAATGACTGGCAAATGTGTCACAATATGGCAATCAAAAGCACATACAACAAAAGAACTGATACACATCTATAGGCTTTACGTCAAAGCGAAAGGCTGCCCATGGTTGGACATAAAAATGTGAGTTATTGCATGTAATCCATCTGTGCTGAAGCTGGGTCCCTTTCACCTTGAGATATCCTTGTGCAAGTGATTCAGAGCCTTTTGTCAGCTGCTGATTGAGTACAATGTATACCATCTGGAATCGGCATTACCAGTCCAGCCATGCGCAGCGCATGCTTTTAGAGAGGCCTGGCCATATTAACTCCCCTATTTGAATCCAAACTGCTGATGCCAGTGCAGGGGAGGACAGAGTGGTGCACACACACACACACACACACACACACACACACACACACACACACACACACACTGTGATGGAGCTCAGAGACGCACCAGCTGTGAGCAGGAGCTTTCAACAAAAAAAGAAAGAAAAAAAAATCAAGAAAAATAGTGCTGACGCCACAGTGACAGGGCAGAGACACCGATCTCTGGGTTTACACCTGCAAACACAATCGTCTCCCACTCAATGGAAATCCCTGTACCTGGGCATCAGACAGAGCTGTCCAACGGCTATATTACTTATTCAGCTTACACACAATATTTGAGTTGAGCTGGGGCTATTATATTGCAGGACATGGATGGGAAAAACTGATGCGCTAGCACAAAGCCTCATCAGCTCTGCATGCACGGTGTGATATGGGATTGACCAACTTCTGCCAAATCAAATTTTCAGTAAAACTATTATACACTAATGCTTTCAATGGTCCCTATAAAATGGCATATATATTGAAAATCACAGTTGGCTCAGTGGGCTCTCTGGCTCTTTTACAGAAAATATTATAAAAATCATTTGCAAGATTGGAGGAGTGCTGTGGGTCAGTTGGGGCGAATTTTTTCTTCAGTGTGGCGGGTTTGCCCCTG
The DNA here is from genome assembly GCF_017589495.1 of Alosa alosa. NCBI lineage: Eukaryota > Metazoa > Chordata > Actinopteri > Clupeiformes > Clupeidae > Alosa > Alosa alosa. The sequence continues at coordinate 22,519,733 of NC_063191.1, forward strand.
CCAAAGCCGCTGTTGGCAGGTTTACAGAGGGTAACAGGCTGTCTGCTACGGCCCGCGTTCTTAAGGAAGTAACCTCTGGATATGATCTGGCACCTCGCTGGGAGGGGCTTAGAGTTACACTTCACTGGTGAGGCTTTGACCAGATATGAGTGAGAGGCCGTCGGCACAGATTTTGGAGTCACTAGAAAGCTTCCAATGAAAAGGAAATCCTACAGTTGGCTTAAAACACCCCCTGTGATAAAGGGAGCTGGCCATGAAAGCTGTGCCTTTCTTTGGAGACAAAAGCAGCCCTGTTCCGGTTCCAGGGCTGACTTTGTGTTTAGCGCCGTAGGTAACCGGAGGGGAGTGTGGGTGGGGGGGGTGGTGGGAGTGGGAATCTGTTTTTTAGCCCTGCTGTATCACAGAAGGATCAAAAAGATGCCAATATCAAAGTTGTGACCTCACTGAAAAACACACAGTTTGGAGTGTGTCTGTCTCCCGGGAGACAGGAAGCAGCCTCGGGGACTTGACGAGTCCTCTACACAAGCAGATGTTGCCAAGAGACATAAACAATTGTTGCATTACAATGTTAAAAGATAAGAGAGGGAGAGAATGAGAGAGCGAGAGAGAGAGAGAGAGAGAGAGAGAGAGAGAGAGAGAGAGAGAGAGAGAGAGAGAGAGAGAGAGAGATAGAGAGAGAACAATCTGGGAAAGAGATAGGGGCAATAAGGAATTCAGTTTCCCAGATTCTAAATGATTATTTCCCTGTAAAGGGAGATGGAGAGAGAAGACAAATTCCCTACGGTGACATGAGTTTTCACTGGAAAATAATTCCAGAAATGTCAAAAAAGACCTCAGGCAGACCCTCTAATTTACATGGTTCACTAGTTGATCTGATTGCTTACATTTTTCAGTGAGTAATTGGATTGATGGTGTTTACATCAATGCTCCATTTGGTGTGCTTAGCTCAAACTTTTATTACATTGATATCTGGCTGCATGAAGAGCCTGATGTGAAAGAGATTGTTAGCAAATAGGCACTTATAGAGAAGGAAGGGTAGAGGATTGTGGTGTTGTGTGTGGTGCAGAAGGAAGTGATGATCTTCACACCAGAGTAAACCAGAGTAAACCTCATTACTTTTTTTTTTCTTTCTTTCTTTCTTTCTTTTCTTTTTCTTTCTGTCTGTCTCTCTCGGTTTCTGTCTTCTCCCCCTCTCCCTCACCTTCTGGCCTCTTCTGCTGTGGAGGAGTCCTGCTCTCCCCAGTCCCCCGCCAGGCCCAGTCAGGTGCAGTGACCCCGGGCTGAGGGACTCGGCCAGGCAAGGAGATCTGAGTCACGCTCGCTCGCTCTCCTCCGCCCGTCCTGGAGTGTTCAAAGTGGGCCCATCCCGGCCACTTAGCCCTCAGGAGCACTAAAGCACACTAACGTGGAGAGTCCAGCCCCCACATGTACTCAGGGAATGAAGTGACACTGACCAGCACAAGCAATCAGAAGTTGAGTACTGTCTGAAAAACATACGCAGTGATCTTTCTGTTTCTGGCTAGTTGCCATATCACAGGGGGGTGGGGGGACTGTACTCACTGCATTCTCTGGGGTCGCGGTTGTTGCGGACGAGGACCTTCTGTGTGTTGGTGCGGAAAAGGCTGGTCCAGTTGACCGTGTTGTAGTAGCAAAGCTGGCTGTTGTTGGTCACGTAGACATTGCCGGCACTGATCTCACGTAGCGACTGGAGCCGGAGGGAGGAGATCCACTGCTGCTTCAGCACCAGCAGAGAGATGCCACTGCAACACAGAGAAGAGATGGAGAGAGAGAGAGAGAGAGAGAGAGAGAGAGAGATGGAGGACAAGTGAGCTACAGTTGCAAGGAAAACCATATAATACAGATGGAGAGGTGAAAGAGACTGAGGATCATTCAAATGGATGAGGGGAGCATAGATGAAAGGAGAGAGAGCGAGGGAGGGAGGGAGCGAGGGAGGGAGGGAGGGAGGGAGCGAGGGAGGGAGGGAGGGAGGGAGGGAGCGAGGGATCGAGGGAGGGAGAGGCAGGTAAAAGGTAGTGGAATGAAGAGAAAAATTATAGAGTGGAAATTTGAGATGGAGAGGATGACAGAGTGCAAACAATGGAATGCCTGAACAAAAGAGGAGGATTATCTGCCTGTGCGATGGTAGCTATTGCTATTGCTGTTGCTGTTGCTATTGCTGTTGCATCTTTAAGAAGCATAATTCCAATGGAGCTTCCTCTCAGACATGTTTAGATGCTGTGATGGCTTAATGCTGAGCGGTGATGGTTGGGGTATTCATCAGAGGAGGCCTGAAGGGTAACTCATCAGATTCGGGCTCTCGTGAAGGTTGGACTGTTTTATTCCACTATTTCTAACTCTCTCTTTCTCTTTTCCTCTCTGTCTCTCTCATCCCTGTTCTTTGGTCCCTGGAACTGGATAGCACCAGAGGCATCAGCCACACCGTCTATCCTAAATACTGCACTGTACGTGTGCAAACGGCAGTAGGGCAAACGGCAGTAGGTAGACCATGCAAAAAAAAAAAAAATCTGATGCCTCCACCCACGCTCCACCGCCCCAACCCCACCCCCAGTGCCCAGTGTGCAGGCAGACTATAATTGCAGTTTCATGATTCAATGTGGTGCAGGAGACCTGGCTCCGTGTGTAAACAGCAGTAGGTCGCCTATACCAATTCAACCCACTCACAGTAAAGTGGACATGCTGACTGGGGGAGACTGAAGTGAAAGTGAAAGGGTTCTCCTCGGAAATGAACTTTCTTTTTTTTTTCAGTATTTATTTATTTATTTGTTTTGAGTTTATTTTGTTATTCTCAGTCTGGTTCTGGTAGCTCACCTAATTATGTTGATACAGTAAAAAGAACAAACAGTATTTAGGAAATAAAAAGATGTTTTGTTAATTACTTTATTTTTCTAAAATGGGATTTTTTTTTAATGCCAAAAAATAAGCACAAAGCCCGGCAGGTTCAGTGTGATTGATAAAATGATAAAATGGCTATTATAGTTATTAAAGTAATGTTCTCTTCCATAAGTGAAATGAAGTAGAAAAGTCAATTAGTACAAGCAAAAGCCTAAACATCTCTCTCTTCTGCAATAAACCAATAACCAGATCAATGTAGCTAATTAAAGTGGAAATAGGCAGCCTGTCTGGAAAGAGAACAAAGCCATCGCTGTCAGCATTTCCAACTGTGGGAACTGAGAATAGAGATAGTCAAGAGCTGTACCAACTTTCAAGCACTATGGGCAGTGTCTGGCATATGAAACATACAGTAAGCTCTCAATCTCAACTGGTGTTTTTGCACTATAGTGCTATACTAGTCAGCCCTCTGTCTTCAGAAAACATAATGTTGCCAAGTGATACTTTTTTATATATATATATATTTTTGGGCTTTTTGTGCCTTTAATTTTGATAGGACAGTAGAGAATGACAGGAAGTGAGTGGGAGAGAGAGTCGGGGTGGGATCCGGAAAGGGCCACGGGGCAGGAATCGAACCCGGGTCGCCGGCGTACGGTGCAGGTGCCCCAGCCAGTTGCGCCACAGCTGGGGCCCAAGTGATACTTTTTTATAGTCACCCACACATGACCCAACGTTTACCCCTTTTGTCCTTGATTTTATGTTTGTTTAATGTCTGCCATTCCTGTACACTGGCTGATGTCATGACAACTGCATGTGATTTCAACTGTAATTTCCAAGTTCAGTGAACACCAGCTACAAGGTCATAATCTACAGTAAGTGTTGTTCTGCACAGAGTTCCTTGGTCTGAGGTGAGACAGTGTGCTAGGTCATGGATGCCTGAGAAACATTACCTGTAAAGGGATCTGCCACCAATGGTTGCCAAGTTGGAGAACACACTGAGATCGGTCATGTTCTCTGGCCAAGACTGGATGTTCAGGAACCCTGTGGGCAGAACCGGATCATTAGCAAATCAGCTTCCTCAAAGCTGGATATTCCTTCCTAGACTTTTCTAAACGTTTTAGTTTGATGTCAGTATATGGTCCTAGATGTACACCTGAAAGCACACCTCCCAATCACAAAAAAATAAGGCTGAGAACATGAATAGTTTTATGAGTGTGCCTTCTGAGAGACAGATATAGACTGCTTTTCTTATCGCTGAGCTGAATTCTATTTAGCATATTCTGCATCCAATGCTGTTTATTTAATTCAGAGTGATAAATGAATATCTGAATACATGGCCAGGCCTCGTTGAGGGACTTTAATGATACATTTCTAAATTAAATATTTACAGAAGGTTGGGAGCAACCCTGTGTGTGCGAGTTTGCAAGGGACAAATTGAGCAGAGTAATAGAGAGAAATAGTGTGAAGTGGAAAGGTAGACTGAGAGGAGAGAAGGAGAGAGGGAGGGAGGGAGAGAGAGAGAGACAGAGAGAAAGAAAGACTGTGAGAAAAGGAGAACGAGAGAGACAAAATGGGGTGGAAGTGGGACAAGGAGAACATAAATTACTCAAATTACTTTAACATTGAAAACCCCAGACGGTGCATATTTTCAAGGATAAATTCAGTTGTACAACTGATATTTGATTGCCTTTAAACAAATTCATTACTTTGGGGAGGACATGGTAGGACATGAAGTGGGCTTGTGCTAATGGAAAGAGAGAGGCTAATATGGTTGTGAATCTCCTCAGCATCCACAATGACTTCTCATGCCATGCTAGTCTGCCAATCTAAACAGTGAACAGGTCAAAGTATGTGTGCTGTGCACTACTTAATTAAAGGAATGCACCTGATTGAACAGCCACACAACCCAGTACAAACATTAAAACAGAGAGTTTTGACAGTGTAATCTAAGAGTAGATTTGATCTAAGAGTTTTTTTGATACAAATAAACAATACAAAATATAATGTTAAGAACAAACCAAATTAATATTGAATCGCTGTGATATTACAGTCCCTTTACACAAAGCCCATTACCATGTCTTTACACTATGATATAACTATATATCATAAATATAATTGGTCAGTGCTCTGGTAACAGCAGGGAATTTAACTAACTATGGCGGTAGTCTCTGGAGTTCAAATAAGAAAACAAAAGGCTGTGTTTCTTCCCTCTGTCTGCCCCATGCTGTATCGTTTGGAAGACAGAGACGGATTTGTTTGCTTCCTGTCTCACTGAAGTGCCGTTAATATGGCACCCACTGACGATAATTGCCTTAATGACAACACTGCAGCAATGGGACATTTTCTTGCATGGATGGGAGCTACAGTACATGTTGGAAGATGGCAAGCTGACATTGTTGCTCTCTGTTCAGTCACAGAGAAACAATTATCTCCATCTAGCTAACTATACTATTAGCTAACTAGTCCCTGCTGAACATTTGTTTGCTGCGGACATACAACTGCCTAAATAGCATAGTGGGCTTGAGCACACTTACAATATTGGAATTAAAGGGCATTACTCTGAGCCATTATATGATTCTATTGTGTCATTCTAACATTTTTTTAGTCTTTTTGGATAGATAGATTCAGTTGGGTGTAAACATTCAAAATCACAAAATCATACGGTTAGACACTGACATGAATAAACAAACACACACACACACACACACACACACACACAAACCAAAAGCAGACAAGAGCATATTTGGGCACGGCAGAGAGACCAGAGCAGAGCCCCAGTGGGGTTGAAGGGAGGTCTACATGAAATGGGAGCCCCGTCTAGAAGAGAGCGTCTCTGGGTTCACTGAGTGCCATTACATGTGCATCCAAGTGAAAGACAAATCACTGAGTGAGGCACTTCACTTGGGCTCTGGGGCAAAAGGTTGAGTGCTAAAACGATACCAATTGTACTCAAAACCATGTGTCCAAGGCTCCCGTTACAGCGGCTCACTGTCAACATGTACAGAAATACTGCCTGCGGGCAAATTAAATAGCATTTGCGCTGTCATGAGCAAGTGTGTGTGTGTGTGTGTGTGTGTGTGTGTGTGTGTGTGTGTGTGTGTGTGTGTGTGTGTGTGTGTGTGCATGTGTATGTGTGTGTGTGTGTTTGTGTGTGTGTGTGTGTGTGTGCCCCATCAGCCCTCCCTCCGGTCTCCCTTTGTCCCTCAGAGCTGGGTCACAGAGTGCTGGTGACACCTCGACAGGGGGGTGTCAACTTCCTGTCAAGAGACAGAGCCTCTACGGTCCGTCACGTGACACGGCATGACATGACGTACATGTAATGTGACGGGTGGTATGCATGATTGGCTGTGAACCCTCCACCCCCACCACCACAATCATATCACACACACACACACACTCACACACACCTCTGCTCTAGACCTGATCTGGATCCTCTCTGCCTCTTTGGAGTTAAAAGCATGGCTGAAGGTGGGAGCACAAAGGCTGACTCCCAGCAGGATGCACTATGCTATGGGCGGAGGGACCCTGATCATATATTCATTAAAGGCAGGCCTGTCAGTCTTGTCTGTGTGGTCCCTGGTGGTATGTAGAGAACACATAGGCTTTCCCTATTTCTTTATTGCCTTGCCAAGTTCCATATTCTCTTGAGTTTTCATGGTTGAGAAGATTCCAACACGACTACACAGAGATCAGTCTGAGTATTCTGAATCTTATACACTGTGAATCCCTGTTGTACAGGAAGACAGGTTTTATTTACTATGTGTGCATGAGATATACACTGACATGATGCAATTTTGATGCAATTATAAATGGAGGTGTGTTAAAAAGTAGCTTGTCGAGGGTCTTAGGGTTTGGCACAAATGGCAGAAGTCAGGCAGAAATGGCGTGAATGATGATATTTATTTTTCCATCACCAAAAGTATGAGTCCTCCAGTGCAAAATTATAGGGAAAAAATAATGCAACGAAAAGAAAAAGAAAATAGAAACAAAAATACTTGATAAATGAAACAAGAAGGCTATGGCTATATTCAGCCAGAAATAATAGCACTAGATTTCACAACACTAGGCTTTTAGTCTTAGTAAGGTTTTACACAATACCTTGAGCTATAAGCAACTGCAAGCAGTTCTGTTCCTTGAGAGACCCCCTCCCAAATGACTCAACCAACTTTATGCATTGGCAAAACCCACACCTAATTGGTAACTACCATTAGTCTATACACAGGCAGGGGTGATTACTCATAATATCATAAATTCACATCAAACACAGCCCCAGGAAATCACTGGCCATAGCGACGGTAAGAAGTTGTACTTTTGCAACCTCCAATACACAATACTCCAAAACACCGTACTGTACAACACTCACATATCTTCTCAGTACATTTGTACAGGCTTTGCAGTTTCTAAATCAATGCTTATTTTACCGTAACAAAACTGAGTTTTGCTGTGAATGAATGAAATAGAAGTGAATGCGTGGGAAAATGTTTGGTGTGATTCAACGTCATGTATGCATCCATCGGCTAAACACACACAAACTCAACCTAACGCAACATAGTCCATGGCAATGAATATGAATAGTTTGAACACAAGTTCGTTGTTTAAAAGTACCACAAGTTTAAGTTTGGTGCGGCCATTATATGGTCACGTGAGGACGTGCAGATAGCCGTGGCGTCACAAGGTGATACAAATGATTTACAAGCGATGCTGATGGTGGAAGGTGATACCCAAAACAAATTCGCATTTTTAAATTTGACACTGCTTGTCAAACTAAATCTCTATTTTAGTTCAGTGTAGCGAACTAAAGCCACACGGCAAGCCATCCCACTACTAACACAGTCACCCCACTACTGACACAGTTACCCTACTACTGACACAGTCACCCCACTATACTGACACAGTTACCCCACTATACTGACACAGTCACCCCACTACTGACACAGTCACCCCACTATACTGACACAGTCACCCCACTATACTGACGCAGTCACCCCACTACTGACACAGTCACCCCACTACTGACGCAGTCACCCCACTACTGATGCAGTCACCCTACTATACTGACACAGTCACCCCACTACTGACACAGTTACCCCACTATTGACAGTCACCCCACTGCTGACGCAGTCACCCTACTACTGACAGTAGGGATCGACCGATATGTTTTTTAGGGCCGATACCGATATCATTACCAAAACAGGAGGCCGATAACCGATATATAAAACCGATATGTCAGTTGTCAAAAAGGGGGGTAGATGGTAAAGGCGATATGCTGCAAAAATTTAATTCAAAAGCATTTAATTATGCAAACTTTTCTTTCTTTTTTTGATACACAATTGTCTATCAACTTGCATCACTTGCAAGTGTAAATCCTGTGTATCATGTTAATCCAAGAGCTGAGTGATAGCAATTATTTTCATAGAGTAGGCCTACACAATGGGCTATGTGCTTGTTAAGGGACCTAGGATGCTTTATCGTGTGTGTGAGTGCACGAGAGAGGTTGAGGAAGAGGTGCATGCGTGATGGCAAGTGTTACGGTTGAATAGTTTAACAAAACAGTTTTCAAATAGTTCTTAGGGTATTTAAGCATGCAATTTGTGTCCATGTGTAGGCTAGCTACACTTTTGAGAGCCTAAAAGGCACGTTAATAGCCAGCTCAGGACGCGATTTAGTTCAGGTCGGATTAAATTACGGTTGGCCCTGGGTGCATGTAGTCTTTTCTGACAGTCCGTTTCAAAAAAGGAGGACTTTTTGACGTTCGCTATCGCATAATTTAGGACTTGTCTGTACTATGTCCGCCGAGGTGTCCCGTTATTTACAATTAACGAACGAGGCGGAGGCAGAGAACTCCCGACGCGCAGCACCCGAGTTTGTAGGCTAACAAGTAAACAGCATCAGTAACGTGCATCAATCGGGATTTCGCTAAATGAAGGAAGTGGGTGCTTAGATAGATAGATAGATAGATAGATAGATACTTTATTGATCCCCGAGGGGAAATTCAGGGGGGTCTCAGTAGCATACAGACATCACACACAACATGCACTTACAGCAGAAATGGTAAATATAAGTATAATTATAAACATATAACCAAACTCCACTGTACAATAGAGACAGTAGGAGATAAGAAAAGCTAACAAAACTAAATACTACATACTATATAAATAAATGTAAAAAATCCAGTGTGCTTGAGGGTGATCAAGCATGAGACGCTTGTAGTGACAGGGCCTGTAGTTCTGTGTGCATGGTGAGGTGCTCAAGAGAGTGAGTGTCATTGTGAAGGTGCAAAAAGTAGTCCAACAGTAGTCCTTTAGTTATGTGTGCATGGTAAAGTGCTCAAGAGAGTGAGTGTCATGGTGAAGGTGCAAAAAGTAGTCCAACATTAGTCCAACAGTGCAACAGTGCAATAATAAGGTCTAGAGACCAGCATAAATAATAATTACTTATTGATCCGGATCAAAGAGACAATAGCTTACAAAGTGGTGTTTTTGTAACTTCAGTGTAGATGATTGTGATTCATTGCAACTTCAGCAATGTAGGCTACCTTCCTTACCTTCGGAAAATAGCTCCTTACAGCTGAAGCCCAGTCTACAGTCTGCCTCAGTGAGAATCCTAAACTTTGTCTGTGTTCAGCCTTCGATCCTGATTGGCTGCATTCGTGCTAACTAACAAATCAGACGGTGTAGTGGGCGGGACAATGCTCTTGACCACAGAGTAGCAAATGCAGGGGGTGAGATCGGCTTTACATTAGCGTTTCATTCTTTATCCATTTCAATATCGGCTTATCGGTGGAAAAAATGACCGATACCGATTATTATAAAAATGCTAAATATCGGCCCTAATAATCGGCCAGGCCCATAATTGGTCGACCCCTAACTGACAGTCACCCATCTATACTGACACAGTCAGCCCACTATACTGACACAGTCACCCCACTACTGACACAGTCACCCCACTTACTGTATCACTCCATCACATTCAGCATTTCTGAATCCCAAACACTTAAATTAAGAGGCCCATCATGGTATCCAGTCTCCATTTGAACACATGCAGTTTGGCATTTACAGATTTACTTTGTTAAACGCACATGCCCATGGAAATGTGAGACAATAGAGAATTCACACACAACTGAGAGAGTATACAGTATATTCCACACACCTGGAATGCTTTTCACACACAACTGAGAGAGTATATATTCCACACCTGGAATGCTTTTCACAAACAACTGAGAGAGTATACATTCCACACCTGGAATGCTTTTCACAAACAACTGAGAGAGTATACAATATATTCCACACCTGGAATGCTTTTCACAAACAACTGAGAGAGTATACATTCCACACACCTGGAATGCTTTTCACACACAACTGTGAGAGTATATATTGCACACCTGGAATGCTTTTCACACACAACTGAGAGAGTATATATTCCACACCTGGAATGCTTTTCACACACAACTGAGAGAGTATATATTCCACACCTGGAATGCTTTTCACAAACAACTGAGAGAGTATATATTCCACACCTGGAATGCTTTTCACAAACAACTGAGAGAGTATACATTCCACACCTGGAATGCTTTTCACAAACAACTGAGAGAGTATACAGTATATTCCACACCTGGAATGCTTTTCACAAACAACTGAGAGAGTATACATTCCACACCTGGAATGCTTTTCACAAACAACTGAGAGAGTATACAGTATATTCCACACCTGGAATGCTTTTCACAAACAACTGAGAGAGTATACATTCCACACACCTGGAATGCTTTTCACACACAACTGTGAGAGTATATATTGCACACCTGGAATGCTTTTTCTAAAACCTTTCCCATCTTACCTGTGATCTCCCTGACAGTTCGGAATACGCTGAGCTTCTCTGGATCCAGAGGCTTGATGTTATGATAAGAGTCCCTGTAGAGAGGGAAAGAGAGGGTTTATGACAGCAATATGAAGATACACAGACACACTGGGCTAAGCGAAGCTACTGGGAGGTTTTTTAATGGCATATTGAGATAGAGAGAAAGAGAGAGCATTACTGGTGTTAAGATTTTATTTGGCGTCTCACCTGAGGAACCACATCTTTTAATCACACAGTCACTGCATTGCTTCAAAGTGTAATTTGAATGAATTTCGCTCTATATTAGATTGGAAGTGAGAACGAAATGAGCGTGAATGTGTGGAATGCGTGGGAAATTTGAATGAATTTCGCCCTATATTAGATTGGAAGTCTTCCCTTTCAAATAAAAAAAACTCATATGCTCAGGGTTGTGCACAATCTTGACTTGTCCACTCTGTCTGCAGCTAACTGAACAGTACAGTATGAAAGTCCCCTGACTTTCTGACCTGCATCAGTGTGTGTGTGATGCTTCTATATGTCTTTCTATATTGGATAACTATGACTGATAGCTGTGTGTACTGGTATATATGTGTGTGTTTGTTTTGTGTGTGTGTGTGTGTGTGTGTGTGTGTGTGTGCATTTGAGGCATCTGCCTGCACATAAATCAGCTTTAGTAGGGAACAGAGGCCCCGGGACCTTGGGACTTTACTGGGGGGCAGGAGGTGGTGCCGGGGTCAAGCAACGGTGGCCTGAGGTGGAATGAGTTCCTCACACTCTGCACACCAACATGGACACAGAGAGACAGACAGAGACGGAGAGCGAGAGCGAGCGAGGGATCAGAGAGGGGGATAAGGAGCGAGCATCACAGTCCAAATTAGCCAGCTTCCCCCTCTGGGGAGACCTCTGAGGCTGCGCTGGTGGGACAGGGACCCCAGGCTAGAGGCTCCATGGGGTAAAGTGCCGCTTCAGCAATGTGCACGGAGGCTCTTTCAAGTGCAGATGCTTTATTTCATGTATTTATGAGGAGATAGCCCATGTGTCTTTGAGTTGCTGTGAGATATTCTGCTCTAGGGAATGGTGTCAGAGATTCACTCTCATTTCTACAGGCACTGCATTTCTTTCATATACAAAAAAACAACAGAATTGTAAAATATATGATGAATACCATTGTTTACAGTAAAGCTAGCAGCAAACTTTAAGAACTGTATGTAAACATTGTTATTCTTTGTGGTACAATATCTTACAAACAGTTTGCCCATGATTAATGTAGGTGTGAATGACCTCTGTGACAGCATTATTTGGGCGACCTGTGCAGTGGTGCTTTGACTTACCCCTTGATACCAGTGATGAGGAACACCAGGTTGCCGTTAATCTTAGTGCAATTGATAAAGCGGTCAATGTTGCTAGAGTCCACAGTCTGAGCAGTCTGCAGGCTGGCTGTGCCAATGCCATCACATGCTGAAACAAGCAACACACACACACACACACACACACACACACACACACACACACACACACAAACATTGTGGATGACCCCTGTGCACTGAGCTAGAGAAGTATAGACAACTCCAAGTCTCTGAGGCATCTCTGGGAGAGGTCCCTCTACAACACTGAAGAACAAATACAAGAGGAACCAGCATACTGAGTATGTATTTCTATATCATGAAAGGGAAAGTGGATAAAAGGAAGAGAGAGAGCTAGAGAGAGATAGAGAGAGAGCGAGAGAGAGAGAGAGAGATACCTTTGGGGCAGATGCTGGTACAAGGAATACACTTTTTGACCCGATTCTCCTCCACTTCTGTCTTACTGCTTGGACAGGCTCGGACACATGAGCTGTGGTCCACCACGAAGTTATCTGGAAAAGAACACATTGATGTGCATAGTTTGTTCTGACATGAAAACATAAATGTGCAGTTCAACCATTCTAGTATTCACGACACATCTATTCCACCTCGAGTTCCACATAGAATGTACAATCCAACTTCAATAATAACAGAGCAACATCCTTGAGAATGCACTGTATGCCCACGAATGCCTGCCACTCCCAGGATTTGTAAAACAGGTTTGTACTACAGGTTTGTCTGTGTGTTCATCTCACCAAGGCAAGATACACCTCATTCATCTAAACAACACTCCAGCAGTGCTTCTGATTAACGCCTGAGAACCTGTGAAGGCGATTTCTCCGCTGTCCTTGGAAATTGTTCTGAGGCAATGCAGGAAACTGAAACCGGAGACGTGAGACACAAGAATTCTGTTTATTAGGAATCAGTGCGACACCCCAGCTTTGAATGGTAAATAAAATGTAAAGACTGTAATAGATTGTGTGGGAATGGAGGATTGATGTCAGGTTGAGGTTTAGTTGTTTCTCTGGCTGCCTGGTGTTCAAGTGAGAGGGAAGTGGAACTCACTACAGCTGCCATTCTAAATGACTAGTCCTGACAGAGCAGAAAACATATACTCACACACACACACACACACACACACACACACACACACACACACAGTCTTTCTCTCTCTCTCCTTCTTCCTCCCTGTCTCTCTCTGTCTATCTCTCCATCTTTCATCCTCCACCTCAAAGTGTCACAGACCCCAGTGGAAGGCCTCAGCAGAGATCTCTGTGCACACCCCCCACTTCAAAGCCAAACGAAGGCCTCCATTCACAAAAAAACTCTACTAATTACACCTCCCCCCTCCCCTCCCTCTCTCTATCTATCCTCTCCCCCTCCCTCTCTTCTCTCTCTCTCTTTCTCTCTCTCCTCTCCCCCTCTCTCTCTCCTCTCTCTCCTCTCTCTCTTCTGCCCCATCAGTCCTCATGCCCTGCGGCTGAATTGGCATGTTGAGCAGGAGAAATCCACACAGCGCCTTGAAATCAGTACAAAACACCCACTCATCTCAACTATTTAAGACAGAGAAAGAGAGAGAGAGAGAGAGAGAGAGAGAGAGAAAGAGAGAGAGAACGGAAGTAGGAGAAAGGCGGGGAGAGTGTACTACTCAGTATCAGCGGAGAATAACGTAAGATTTAAAAGATAAAAGGATTCAGATAACTCAAGGAAGCTTGCTTTGCATTGCGGTGGTACAGCCCAGGCAGGGGCTGTGTAAATACTGCATGGGAGTCTGATGAGCGGGCGGCGCACGGAGAGTTCAGGAGGTGAGGTCCTGGCTGCTTTGGAAAGAGACTGAGAAAGACCCACTTACAGTTCCAAATGAGAGGTCAAGGACAATGTCCACACACACGTCTGAGGGAGTACATTTACACATGGCCCCGCTAGCAGAGTTAAACTTAGCTACCAATGAATATCAGCACATGTTTGTATATAAGTAGTAAATGTTTTGCTTCACTAAAAGCATTACTTTACTTGCAGAACCTGTCAAGGCTGTGGTTTTGTGGTTTAACAAATATTAACTACTTGTAATTTGGGTATATTGGGAGTGAACACTCAAATTGTAGTTGCATTATGTATGTATCTCTGTCTGTGTGTGTGTGTGTTTGTGTGTGTGTGTGTGTGTGTGTGTGTGTGTGTGTGTGTGTGTGTGTGTGTGTGTGTGTGTGTGTGTGTGTGTGTGTGTGTGTGTGGGTGGGTGCAGAGAGGTGCTCTTACGTGGGCACTTTTTGACGCAGAAGGCTCCATACGTGTACTTGGCGGCTGGGTTCTGCTCCAGCTGGAAGGAGTTTGGGTTATAGACCAGAGGCTGAGGGCACTGGGTCACACATGCTCCGCTGTCATTGAAATTAGTACAGGCCTGCAAGGACAACACACAACACCTCAGGTGCCAGCAGAACACAAGCTCCATCTCCCATAGAGCACTATGATGGGTCAGAGTGGGCACTGTTTGGATGTCACGACTTTTGAGATGTACAAGTATATGCAGCACATGTTTGATGCGTTGTGCCCATTGAATCCTGAAGTCTAAATTCAATTTAGAGCCATTAATCCAAAACGTTGTCAAAATAGGAGCAGTGTATTCTAATTAAAATGACTGACAGGCATGGCTTTAATGAGTGCAACCTACAATGCAAGAAGCACAAAAAGTCATGATGAATTGTCATCACAGTCCACGATTTTAGCAAATATAATGTTTTCAAAGACTGACTGCACTGATGAGAACCGTATCAAGCAGGAGACTGCATACGCCTTGATTCATTTTAAGATGGTATTATGGGAGAAAATTCGATTTTAATGGTATCGCCAGAACAGCGAGAATATTCCATAGACAAAGAATATTTGTCAAAACCCTCAGACAGCTAGAGCATTTTCAAAGGAAAGACGTCACAGTCAAATAAAAGGTCAAATGGGAGATAAGGGAAATGAGAGTGGTTCAGTCATTCAGAGCACCTTAACAATAATATTTCTCAGTAGAAAGTTGTTATGGCGTATACAGGTGACATGGTGGACATATCTGGGTTAGAAAGACAGACAGAAAGAGGGAGAGTTGAGTGAGAGAGAGAGAGAGAGAGACGAAGAGAGAGAGAGAGAGAGAGAGAGAGAGAGTGGGGTGTGCCCAAGGGGGACCTACAAAGCAGTCGGTGTCCTTTGGTCCTGAGCAGCCTCCAGCACACTCCCGATGGCAGCAGTTACTCACATAGGGGCCGAAGCAGCGGCCATCGCACTGCTCAGCACAGAGCGTCTTGGTCACTGTATGAGAGAGAGGGAGAAGAAACAGACAGATCAATCCTGTCCTCCCAAAGAGAGAGAGAGAGAGAGAGAGAGAGAGAGAGAGACAAAGCCAGGGTACACAAAACCATATTCATCTGCAGACATCTTGTGAAAAGCTACAAAAGAAACGGTGAGTTGAGCTCCAGTCGCTGGGGCGGTTTCAAGCACGCCTCTGTCTGCACACTGTGCATGGGCTTTGGTCTGCTGCCCCCTCTGTAGCTCCAGCCCACTGCCAGAACCAAGCTGAGATCTCTATCACCTGATGGCGATTCTCTCTCTGCATCTCTCTCTCTCTCTCTCTCTCCCTCTCTCTCTCTCTCACCACTGGGTATCTTCTCAACAAACTCCCACCATATGGCTGGTGGTACGTGACTGTCTTGTTGCTGTCAGGCTTGGCTAGAGTGAATACATGGCGTCTTACAAGTACTGGAAGGACAGTTTCTGCCGAAGGAAGGTAACTCTAGGATGGAGGTAGTCCGGGGGAGGGAAGTTAACTCTAGGATGGAGGTAGTCCGGGGGAGGCCTGATAGGGACCTGTTGCTTGGCTTTATAAATCTCCATACCTTCCCAGGTAAAAGAGGCAGGGAGGACATTTGTGTGTAGATGTCTAACACAAGCACTGTATATAGTATATTCTATGGTAGCTCAAGCAAGACACTTTATTTGAAATCATGTTTCATATACTGTACTTAGACTTTTTACATTTTTTTCCTTTCTTTCATTCATTCCTCGATCTCTTTTCTCATTATCTCTCAGCAGTTCCTGCTCCTGTGCTGGGAGGGAGTGGAGGGGATGGGGCTGGGCGATGGTGCTGGGCGATGGATCCAGCATTGGGCATTCAGGCAAAGCGCAGTTCTGTCAGGGTGACAGATTCGGGGCCGATGCCTAGTGCCGCTCGCTTGCCTCGCCTCGGTGTCGCTAACGCAACATCAGCGCATTCCATTACAGCACATGGAAACAAAATGGCCTATTTACAAAAAAAGTCACTTTATTTCAAACAAATGACCTCATCAGGAGAGAAACCGCGGGTTGATCTATTTGCTATTAAACATCCACTCAAAAAATAGCAGCATGCTGTAGAAATCAAAAGTAATCAATCTGATAAAGTATACTGAACACCTTAAATTTGAACCAGGGGCCGACAGGGACATCAATTACCAGAGTGGGAGTTACATTAACATTTCTGTGGGTGTTTTTATGGTACATGGGGCCGCGTGCTCCATCTTCCACAGTCGTGGGGAGGTGGGGCAACTCTCCTTCCTGTCTCTACCCACTGAGGCCCCCTCGCTCAGGCAATCTATTTGATTTCTGTGCACCTCCACCACACACTATTGAGCTATGAAGACCTGCCAGTTTTCACTGCAGGGCTCTTTCTGAAAAAATAGACTGAGGTGCACTTTGCTTTCTTGGTTGTTTTGAAGGAGAAGAGCAAAAAGAAGGACATTTTAGGTAGTAGACTCAGGGCTGACCACGGTCTTCCCTTAGGGAGAGACAAGGAGGCGTCAAGGCTGAAACGGTGGCAAACAGACGGGGCTTATCTAACTGAAGTGACACGTGCTGTCTTTGGGACCGGGGCCCGAGTGACTAATTTCAGACTATCTAAATGAGATCGGGCAACACGGCAAGCAGGCGGACACCGGGGACAAGCGCAACAAAGAAAGATGGAGTGCGGGACAAAACTAAAACTGTGGGTCAAAACTTAGGTGAAGGGGAATAATTATGTTCGTTGATGGAGTAAAGTTGCAGCGAGAGACAGAGAGAGATGAGGCGAAAGAGAGAGAGAGAGAGAGTGTCAAAGGAGTTGGTAGGAGAGGTAGAGATGGAGAGAGGGATGGGCGTCAGGAAGAGTGATTGGAGAAGTGTGTAAGTATTTTTAAGAGTGCTCGTCCCAGCCATATGGGTGGAGGGACAGATGAAATGACAGAAACATCTGCTGAGCACTGAGGGGAGCCTGCAGCTTGATTAATGACGAGTTTGATTAATTAGGGATGGTGTGCTCCCCATCCCAAACACGTTTAGCTCGCAAAACTAAACCAGTGCCTCCGATACGTGTTGTGGAAGAAAAAAAAAAAACCTTCTCATGATTTTTATAAGAGCGCATAAAATGAACTTCATCAGCTAATAATGTGGTGCGCCCTTCCCTCTCCAGAGGATGTCAAAGGGCCTAACAGCCTAGTGAAACAGCACGCACACACACAAACACACACACACACTCACAGTGAGTCTGCTGATCAGCCTCACTTAAAAGCCTGCTGGTTGTGGTTTTTATGCCACACTTATGGCAGTTACAGCTCAACTAAAAGCTGTGCTTGCTAGACTCTCAATGGACACAGGGAGGGAGAGTCTGTTTGAAGTGCAGGTAAATGGTGTTAACCGGATTGAAGTAATGCTCCAGAACTCGGAGAACAGAGCACACAAGGGAAACAGGCTCGTACTTAATTGTAGAGGAGAGGTCCTGCTGCTTGACAAGGAGGGAAGAGATGGCATCCGAGACAAAAGCAGTAGAAATATAGATTACAAATGCGCACACACACACACACACACACACACACACATGAATAACTCCATTAAGAGGGGTTGTATGAGAGAGTAAATCTCCACCAAAACTCAGGCTTGAGTGCCAAACTGGCCCTAACCACCTCTATTTTCGGAAATGTTTCAACAAAGCACCCCACACGTTTTTGCATGGCATGATGTGGTTCATGGCATAATGTGGTTCATGGCATAATGTGGTTTATGGCATGATGTGGTTCATGGGATGATGTGGTTTGTGACATGATGTGGTTCATGGTTGTAATGGCACTTACGGGTCTGGCACTGGTCCTCTTTTGGTCCCCAGCAACGGCCGTAACAGGAAGAATGACACCTAGGGCCTGAAACAGACAACAGCACAATCGTACATGGCATAGTGTTCTATATCAGACTTCTAACACATACAGGACACAACACACGCGGATGGCATTCTGAGTCTGAGCTTAGTGGGATGTCTTGGTATTTTCACACACTGGTGATCCTGTAAAGCACTGAGAGGAATCTGAGAGACAGACAGCCTCCGGGTTGCAAAAAAGAGGAGTCCTGAGCGTCTCTCCGACTGGTTGGCTTTCATTTCATGCTTTTTCTCTTTTCTCTTCCAGCCCAAAGCTAATAGACTGGTGGGTAATTGCAGAGTGAACACAAATGAGTGTTGTCCTCTGTCCCTGCTCCACTTCACTTAAGAGTAATTACTCAGCTGGCCGACTCTCCTGGTGCGGGCCTCTCCATCCTTTGCTCCATTCCACTTTTGGCTGCCCACTCCCTCTTCATGTGCCCTCCCTCCCCCCTTCTCCACGTCCTGCTCTTGGCCACCTGGACGCATGTTGGAGCAGGCCTGACCACCACACTCACAAGCACGTGGTTGGGCACAAAAGATGTCCAGCGTTTACTCATGTTGCGCATTGACCTGCCCGTCACTCCATATGGAATTCATTACGCCGCTCTGAGAGGGTTGCAATGCATGTCATGTACTTACTGAGCACACTAATGTCAAGCACTCTGCTGAAGGACAACCAGAAAAGAGCCATGATCATCACTAAAAATGACTCCAGTGGACAGTGGCAATACACCTGATGCTAGCAGCTCATAAACATAAGTGATCCTGTGCTCATTCTGTACACCAGTGAAGGTCTTGGTAACACTTAACTTGGATAGTCAGCCCACATCAACGACTTTGTGATTAGTAGATAGGTGGAGGGTGGCGCATCAGGCCAAAACACAACATGACATGATAAAACACAACATCAACATCAGTTGAGGGCTGCAACTTCACTTTTTAAATGACAATATCCTGGCCGGGCTACTGTTGTCAGTGATAATGTTGTCAAGTATTTCAAATGAACATGATTTCTTAATGTCTAGTAACATATCAGGGCCATTTTAGGATTAATTGAAATACATTTCTTACATACGGTTTCTTTAACCATTGCCAGTGACAGTGTCAATAGATATTTTGTTGATAATCTGAACATCTGTAGAGATAAGTAAAGTGTGACCAAGGCCTTTCTGCATTTATTTCCATGCTACTAGGTGTTTATTTGCTTGATCTAACACTTTCCACTTTGCCTCAACATATTTTACTGCTTTTTATGGGTAAATGTTAGGGACTTGAAACAAAAGAATACTATGGAGTGACAAATCTTATTGTTATGGACAGAGGGGGGTTGTAGGATTATATTTAAATTGATTAAATGGTTATTTATTATTCCTTGTTGTTTTGGAGAGATAAAAAACTCCTAAATCTGGAGCAGCCTTCAGAAAACAAGAGATTATCTTCTTACAGTGGATTAGAAGTTTGGAGGCCCTTGATCTATGGCAGTGACTGCAGAGACGGATCGAAGACAACTGAAACGTGCTATGGTGAAATATAACTGGACTGTCTTTATAGATTGTATAGTATCAGTATCATGTGTTATTTCAAAAGCTACTTCTCAGAAAGATTATAAATGCCATTTGCTAGGAAATTCACATGCATAAAGCTGAACATCAAAAGTCATGCTGAGATATTCCTGCTAGACTATGCTAAAGATAATTAATTAATCAAATTTTGAATCATTCATCTGTTACAGTTGTACCATTTATATACTTTATAAATTACTTTTTATATATTGCAGTGGTCCTCAAAGTGGGGCCCAGGATCCGCAAAATAATTTGCTTTAAAATACACAGTTTATCATTTTAAAAATTCATTTCTAGAGATGATGGCCCTTTTCACCAATAAAACAAACAAATTGTGTATTTGCACTCAGGTCATGAAGAACCACTTCTGCTGCTGCTTAGCTTGGCTTATTTGCCAGATAGCTAGCTGATAAAGGTGGAGAAATGTTTGATATGTCAGTCCACATGCTCAAGTAATGCAAAATTCAAAGTTGACAGAAGTCCAAGCCCTGCCACAAAACCCGGGATAGTGGACCTGGCAGCAACTTCAGAGAATGCAAATGGCATATGCTTAATTGTTATGAATAAGAGGGGGTTCTAGATAGATAGATAGATAGATAGATACTTTATTGATCCCCAGGAGAAATTCAAGAAGTTCTCAGGAAATGTTCTCCTCCACAAGGGGTCCTTGAAAGCAGAACGTTTGAGAACCCCTGCTGTATTCTATATTTCAAACCTGTATCCTTTCACTATAACTATTATCCCTGATTATAATGTCGAGAGACATTTCTCTCACCAAACGCATACATTATCTCCAGTGTGTGAGATGAAGTGCTTAGGTACTCACATGTGTTGCTGCTGTTTTTAGGCACCTCCAGGTGATCAGAGGGGGCACTCTTCACAATGTCCTGCCAGTGGATGATGTCCGCGTGGCACAGGAACTTGTTGTTGTGCACATACACACCGCCATGGAGGATCTCTGTGGGGTCAGTCAGACAAGCAAAATGAAACCAGAGGTGCCAAATTCCTGGACACATACAATACAATGACACATTCCCAGACTGACACACACACACTTATCATCACGGTTATGTTATGAGGCAAATATGACACCAAACAACAGTGTGTGTGTGTGTGTGTGTGTGTGTGTGTGTGTGTGTGTGTGTGTGTGTGTGTGTGTGTGTGTGTGTGTGCGCTTGTCTGCAAAGACAGGCTGGAAAAGTGAGCCTTATGAGACTTGAGATCATATTGCACATTATTTGATTTCCACACACAGAGGCTCTCCTTGACCTGCAGGAGTCAGTCCCCCACCACGGCTGGCCCATTTCCATCCACTGAGCACCTCCTATCTTGGTGAGATACCCCCACCCACCCTCTGCAGTCTCCAGAGCTATATATGATTGATGTTGTATCAGGGAGACCAGACAAATCCACCTTTTATTGCTGTTATTAATATCAATAATCTCTTTTTGCTTTTTTACTCCACCCCCCCTTCCCAGTCTTCTGTTTCCCCCTCTCTGAAATATGTCTACCTTCACGAGACATAAACACAGGAAATAATTAAGTTCCCCTGTTGATATGAAATCTAACCCAGATTTTGACGCGCCTCAACAGACGACAACACTAACAAGTTGGCAATTTCATATTTCATCCCAGATGAAGATGAGGCGGCTAACACGCGAGCCTAATGCGCATCATGCTGTCTGCCATGGATCAGGAGATTTGTACAGAAATCAATCTGTTTTCCAGCCAGGCCTGGCTAGCCCCATGGCCCAGTGACTCAGATGGCTCTGTGTGTGTGGACAAGCCCTGATGTCGCGGGGCATTAAGATATGAACATTTCGGAGAAAACCTTCACAGAGGTAATCGGCACTTCCACGAAACTAAAAGCAAAAAAACATAACAGCATATGACATATTTGTATTATTTACCACACAGATTTTTTTTCTACCTATTTTGCAAAGGAGATTAGTAGAGTTGACTCAGATGAAATTATATTCATAACCATGGGCTATCAAAAGCTAATCAGTGTCCTACAAAGACTTGATTAAATTGTGCTCTATGGATGATGGTGGTGGTGGTGGTGGTATTTGTGTACGTGTACACATGTGTGTGTGTGTGTGTGTGTGTGTGTGTGTGTGTGTGTGTGTAAGCATTGATGTTGTGTGTGTACCTCCATGCTACAGGACTTTGGAACCTGTCGAGTGTCAAACAAATTCATTTTTGCATTTCTCTGAAGCACGAGCAGCAGGGAAGACACAACCAAGAGCCGCACTGCTCATGCCCATCCAGTGGTGCCTCCAGCAGGAGGAGGGGGGGAAGAGAGGGGGGAGGGAGGGAGGAGGAGAGGAAGGAGAGGGAGCGCAAAACAAACAGCACAACACACAGTGTGGGGTCTGGCCCCGCGTGTTTTTCTGGGTCAGAGGAGGGGGGACAGATGATTTGTCTGGGAACACCCGCACCAGAGCCCTCTCAGGAGGGGAGCCGCTGGAAACCCTCAAATGTCTCTCTCTCTCTCTCTCTCTCTCTCTCTCTCTCACACACACACACACACACACCAGAACATCAACACCTGGGGGGAAAGATGTTCTTTTTACACATGTTCTGCACTGAGGGGTTGACATTGACTGTGGAGCATGGGTCATATGCGGCAGATGAATGCAATATGGCATGTCCTATAATGTAAAACCAAAAATGTGCGATTTTTAGTATAGCTGTGTGGCTCTTGTGAGAATGGGACATTATTAAGGGGAATAAATGACAATCTGATCATGATGTCATTTTCTCCTCTCTCTACTCACACACAGTCATAATCGCATGCACACACACACACACACACACAGTCATAATCGCATGCACACACACACACACACACACACACACACAAACACACAGTCATAATCGCATGCACACACACACACAAACACACACAGTCTTTGGTGTGATACAGGTGATCAAAACCCTTTGTTGATTGTTTATTTTTTCAATTGAATTCATCATCCTCTAAAACAAGGACTGAGGAAAATAAGCTTTTAATTATTACAGTCAACATGCACATTAGTTGGCGCTATCGCTCGTCCCCAGGGTGAGCGAAACACTTTAAATGAAAGCCCGAGCAGGAAGCTCCTCCGCTTACCCAGCCGAGGAGCAGAACACGGGAGAAAAACAATCAGAAACGTGGGAAAGCAGAACAAATGCATGCAGGCTATTACAGCGCCAGCACTCACTCCTTCTGTTTTTCATTTCTGATGGCGAGGGAATTGTTCTGTGTGTGACTGTGTGTGTGTGTGTGTGTGTGTGTGTGTGTGTGTGTGTGTGTGTGTGTGCGCGCGCCAGGTAGCACGCAGCTACGCCTGGTGGCATTTCATCAGCACAAGAGCAGGGGCAGCACAGGAGCCTGGTGGCAAAGTGCCAAAGCAGTGCCGCACACACACACTGACCAGCCGCACACACACACACACACACACACACACTCAAACACACACACACACACTCAACACACACACTGACCAGCACGGAGAGGATGCCCTGAAATGCTGCGTGCTATGTGATCCATTTAGGTGACATTCCAAATTGAATTATAAACTGGCCCATAAAAGCGATTACATCCTGATGATGAATTTCCTGAGAATGCTCGGTGAGTTGGATGGGTGACCAAGTATGCGCATCAGGGTTTGTTGGGGTGAAGGTGGAGAAACCATGCACATAAATGGCAGGGGACGGTTCTATAAGAATAGAGAAGTTCCTATAGCTCCTAGTTCCTAAATCCTACTTTAAGTAAACAATACTTTATTGAAAACATTTTTATGGGGGGAAACAAATATGTTGTGTCCTTTTGTTCTGTGTATTGAGTACCCATCAGCTAATACTGGATTCCAGGGGATAAAGACCACTGTCACGTGTAGCTGGCATAAATGTCACACAGATCGAAGATAATAAAGGCAATACAACAGGTGCTATTAGTAGCAGTAACAGTAAAGTGAAACAATTTTTTGTCTGAATCAGGAAACATAACACAAACATCAAGTTTTTCAAAGACATCGGAGAGATTTGTCCTGTTTTGCAACAGCACACCACTATCGCCATTCACATTTTCCCATTGTCATTTTGAAGCCCTGTCAACCATCTCGTCATCAATCAGGGGAGCTCACTTTGATCACATGACAAGCAGCTGGTCGGGTGCCAGACGAGCGACTGGCGAGAGTGCCAGATGCCATCCCTGGCAGTGCCCGCAGCGCTCCCGTCAGCCGCGTCGCCCCCGCATGACAGCGCGGAACCACAGACCAAACGCACTCTCACCCACCTTTGGTTTTCTTTCTGCTGAACAGAGAGTTCAGCATTGCCCTTCCACCACTGAGTATTATGCATATATATATATATATATATATATATATATATAACATGCTCAAGGTTGGCCGGCGACTGCTGTGAGATCCAGGGAGAGTTACAGAGACGCTACAGAGGAAGTGAATGCCACAGAGGCTGGAGAGCCTACGGGCGACAGCAACGTATTCAGTCACAGAAGGTACAGTAGATGGCTGCTGGCTACAAATGATTATGAATTCAGTCAAAGCCCTCGTGTATAGAGGTGTATTTGAAAGTGGATGTGGCATCTGATGCAACATGCTGTGATATAGAACATTTACTCTGCCACTGCCACTGACACTGCCACTCTACTCTGGATGAGGTATGTGAGTGTGTTTTTAGAGAAGCGCCCCGGACTGGAAATAAAAGCAACAGACAAACAAAGCTCTCAAAGCTTTTAACAATACAGGGCCAGGGAAACAAACTCAAGCCAAACACAATTTCAGAACATTTGTTCCAGGTTTTAGCTGGACAGATTTGTGGATTGGTGAGAAAGGGTTAGCAAAATTAATTCATATTCATACTGGAGAAAAATCCTAAGCATCTATCAATTAAAATGCACTATATTAAGCAAATGGCTGTGGTTAATGCATTGGGTTGCCAATTGCATGAATAGAGAATGAATCAAACTGCACACAGGTCGAGTCTCTTCCCGGAGAATGTGATGAGTGATTGTGGAGATCACCAAACTACTCAGAAAGCTTGGATACCAAACAGTGATAGAGCATAAGTCTGTAGTGTTGAAATTAATACTGTTAATGCCAAACAGAAAAACTGCAGCCTTTGTATTTTCATAAAAAAAATGCTTACAGAGTTAACTGTTATGTTGACAACATGAACAAAAAAAAAAAAACATTTTGATTATCTTGTTCATAACCATGCAATTTTGTCTGTAGTAACAGGCATCACAACAGATCAATACATGGCACCACTGTCCACTTTTACGCAGTGTTCACATAGAATGGAGATTATCCAAGTGACTTACAGCGTCGTTTGGAACAAGGGTAATTGTGACAATGCACACCTTTGTGTGTGTTATCCATGCATGTTTATGGGATTCCTTTGTGTGTGTGTGTGTATGTGTGTGTGCGTGCACGTGA